>NC_084539.1:3994807-3999807 GCF_024500275.1 Phycodurus eques
AACCTCCGATCACAGTTCAACTCATGGATGGATGGTGTTCATTATTATTTTTATTTGAAGCCTCCATCACCGTCACCATGCGTCCTAAGAGTCCAAGCAGTGACTTTGTGTCCTCTTCCATCCTATGCAGCAGCTCTCTACTAAACTGGAAGAACCTTTCGTCCGACCGCTCCAAATACTCCAACAGGCCATCGCTTGGTCGCTTGCATTTTGCTGTGTACAAAAACAATTGAAATAAATAAATTGATTCCAATAGGGTCCTCGTACCTCTGCGCCCAGGAGGAATCGGAAAAATAAGAAATCCACTAGCCAGCTATGTTTCAACAGTACATTAAAAACATTCCCGTGTCGAAGTCATAAAATCTTACCTCTTTTGGCTCTTGAACTTTCCTTGGAGCTGCAGGACGGTGAAGGTGAGTTACATTGGAGAGGTGGTGGTGGTGGTGGAGGAGGAGGTGGTGGTGGGTCGTCGCTGCTGTCAACTCGCTTGACATCAGCAGACAAATCTATAAATAACATAACCGTGTTGAATAAATATTTTCAGCTAATTTACTGTGCGTGAGCTTTGACAATGTGGGGAAAGCTGGCAAGATCTTACCTCTTCTGGTATCGTTTGCTGCACTTCTCACAGTGTTGCAAAGAAGGGGCGGTGGTGGTGGTGCCATGTCACTATCTGCTATAATCATCGCGTCCTTGGTGGACAAACCTAGAAACAATAACCCAAA
Organism: Phycodurus eques; assembly: GCF_024500275.1. Classification (NCBI taxonomy): domain Eukaryota; kingdom Metazoa; phylum Chordata; class Actinopteri; order Syngnathiformes; family Syngnathidae; genus Phycodurus; species Phycodurus eques. Next base: position 3,995,533 of record NC_084539.1, read on the forward strand.
AACAAAACAAGTGTTTAAACATGTTCTGTGGTTACGTTTTAGATGCCAGTGGTGGAGTCTAAAGAATACTTTTGATCCACATATGAGCTGTTGATTACCCACCCCTGAGGACAAAGTGCATACGCAGGACAAGGGTCGTCACTAGGCTTTTTTTGGATGGGAGGGCTGACCCCCAAGGAGATGCACAAGGATGTGAGCAAATATATCGAGCGAGCACAACATTTCACAAACAGCTAAAGAACACTGAGAAATTGCTTTTTAACGTTTTTGGACAGATTTTACTCCGTCTACTCATCTGCCCTGATTCCTACAGTTCAATATGGGTGGAGGACTGAATATTATTAGTCTATTAGTATCCACTGATGACAACTATACATGAATTAACTGCGTTCCTTTTGAACGGTGTGAATTCATGCATGAAGTTCCCTCTATAACCTCCATCTTTATGTAAATAGCCAGAAGCTTCACAATAGAGAGCTGACTAAAAGCAGCTTGAGGAAAAGACCAAAGGATGGACATCAAAGATTTTCAAGAAAGTAAGTCTTCATCACTGTTGGTAGTAACAATTAGCCTACGTTCACACTGCAGGATATGATGCCCAATCTGGATTTTTTTTTTTTAAATTAAATCTGATCCTTTTATGCAGCCATTCACATTACAAAAACAAATGCGACTTCTACTGGAGACAGAATGGATCCGTGACATACATCACACGTATGCGCAAAAAAAAAAACAGCCGGTCACATTGCGCATGCGCACAAATACAAGCTGCCCTGTTTACGGAAGTAAATATTGACCCTCGCGCAGGTCTTGTCATGACGCATTTGTGGCAATTTCAAGGATTTTCTGCAGCTGAGCCAACATTTTCTTATATTTATCGGTTCTTAAAGATATAATCTACTAGCTTTTGTTTAAAAAAAAAAACAAAAAAAGTAATTTTCATCAAAGCCACTACAAGAGTGCCAGAATGCTGATTAAGCCTATCAGCTTCTGACACGTTCTAGCTATATTTTTCTTTGTTTTTTTTTTTTAGATTTAGTGACTATCCTATGCATTCTCCCGCTGGATCACTTGGTGACGCTCTAAAATGACGTAGCTGAAATGACGTATTTTATCCCCGAACGGGCAGGCCCATATATGGACAGCGCGCAGGTCGACTGAACCATAGAGAAACGAGAAAGCATCCAGGGTTGGAAGGAGGAGCAGTAGGCCTTTCAAGCATTTTATCCTGTCATATGAAGCAACAAACGATTTGTTGTAATGCTGAAATCCAGCATTAGGGGGTGTCAGAAATTGCAGATTATACATCTTCTTTTTGTCCCCGTTTTCTGCTCCTTCGCCCGCCATTGCTTTCAAGGCGTGTCTGTTTGGTCGAACAATTGTGACGTTTGTTGTCCTTTTCGGGTACAGTCCTGCTCACCATTACTGGCACCAATGAAGTTTAAGTACGACATGTGGAATATCTCCTGAAGGAAATCAATCAACTGAAACAACGGTTTTCTATAGCGAACTTGTGTTTGAAACATAAGAGCAAATGATAAACAACATCTTATGAACAGATGAAACTAAAATAGATCATTTTGGTAATGTATTCAAATAATATGTTTACAGATGGTGGAATGAAGCCTTTAAGGAAAAGAACACCCTGCCAACAGTCAAGTATGGTGGAGGATCCATAATGCTGTAGGGCTACTTTGCTACATCTGGTACCGGAGGCCTTGACTATATCACATGTATCATTAAGTCATAAAATTATTAAGAGATTTTAGAGCAAAATGTCTTACCCAGTGTAAGAAAACTTGATTTGAGACAAAGATCATGGGTCCTCCAGCAAGACAAAGACCCCAAAGCACACATCCAAAAGCACACAGGAATGCTTGAAAAAGAAAAAAAGTCCTGGTTTTAAAATGGCCAGCAATGAGTTCTGATCACAATCCAATTGAAAGTATTTTTTGGGGGGGCTGAACTCTGCCATTGGGGAAAAGAACTCTGCAAATGTTCAAGAGCTTAAACAAATGGCAAAGGAAGAGAGGGAGAAAATACCAACTGAAAAGTGCAAAAAGCTTATAGATGGATACAAGAAATGTTTGCAGGCTCTCATTTTTTGCTGATGGGTGTACAACCAAATATTAAGGAGGGGTGTCAATATTGCTGCACACCCCGTTTTCATTATTTTCTCTTTGAAATTACAATACCTAAGTTGAAAAAAACCCAACTATTTCTTTGTTAAATTACTTTGGACCTCCAATTAAAACATCCTGATGCTATAAGTTTGGTGCATTTCCATTTATTTCTGAAGGTATTATACAGGTTGTGTACAAAATTAAGGTGTGCCAACAATGGTGAGCACAACTCCGTAGATTGGATGAGCACGCCGTAAGCGTCCCTATTGCACTCGCGTCAGATACATATCTGATTTATATCCACATATGAAAGAGGCATGGGTCAGATATGGAAAGAAAATCGCAACTATTGTTCTGCTGTGGTTCGCACCCCTAATCCCCTTGTCTGTTCTGTCCCTCTGTCTGTCCTCTAAAACCCTTTTCTGTCCAGCTGCATTTTCAATAAACATCAGAATAATTCCACATTTTTAAAATAAGCAGTGGTGGTATTTCAAACTCCCCATTTGCACAGCAAAACCGTTCCAGCACATACAGAGCCACCATTCTGCAAGCCCATGCAGCTGAACAGGACAGGTTTAAAAAAAGAAGACTATATATCGGAATTGACCTGCAGTGTGACCATAGCCTCAGTTAGCTCCGGCCCCCAGCTAACAGCAGAAAGTCCCACGCTACTACTAACTAACTTGCAGAGGTGGGTAGTAACGCGCTACATTTACTCAAGTAACATTTTCGATAAACTGTACTTTTCAGAATACTTTCAATGCACCGTACTTTTGACTTTTACTTGAGTATTTATGTGAAGGAGGATCGATACTTTTACTCCGTTACAATGATCGACATGCCGTTCGCTACTTTTATTGATCCATTATTGCGTGTGCGCGTCTATTTTTAGACTCCATCTTCGACTTCCGCATCGGGCGCCTGTTGCGCCGATCCAAAGTGATCACTGTCATTTGACTCCAATTCACCAATCAAACGACGCAAGGCAGTTACATGACCGCATACGTAGCCTTCGCGAGCCAATGAAATGTACTCATTTTGGGTGAAAAAAAAAAAAACAGCGTGTGTTTACTTTATAGACTCAAAAAAACAACAGCAGCTTTATAATGTTTCTGTCGGGTCCAATGCATGTGTTGGTTTTTGGGTAGTTCAATATTGAAATGGTGGACTCGCATATATGATAATTTTTATTTATTTGATGTTATTGCTCTGATTTGGAATTTTTTTTTTTTTTTAATTTTAAATTAGAAGTTACTCACAAGTTACTACTCTTGACTAGAGTAGTTTTTTCATTGAGTACTTTCTTACTCTTACTCAAGTAAATATTTGGATGACTACTTTTTCATTTTACTTGAGTACAATATTTGCTATCTGTTAGCTTGTCAATTACAGTCGACCCCCGCATACTAGCGGTTTGGCACCTGCGGATCCACCTACCGGCAGATTTTTCTCCTCCCCCCCAATCTCATTTCATTTTTTCCCCAATTCTTTTGCAATTTTGATTTATTTTTTTTTCGTTGATTTATTCGTACTTTTTTTTTTTTTTTTTTTTAAACAACCAAATCATTTGGGGAGGGGGTTAAGAATATTTTAGGGGCCTAATGATGCTACTGCCCTGGACAACAAAAGGCTGGACTACTGACCACATGCAAGATAGATGCACCAAATTTAATCATTCAAGACAACAGTAAAGGAAAATACAGAGTAGATTACTTGAGATGAATCCAAAAATATTTAAACTCGATTATGTTGCGCATAGAGTGGATAGATCGATACAACAAAGGGGTAAACTCTGAAGCTCTAACCTGTTATGACATTTTTTGCACTGCCAGTCAGGAAGGAAGATGACGTTGGGTTGCAAGGAGATGGTTCTACACCAGTATCATTTGGAATCTTGTTGTCCTGAACTGACAAACCTAGAAATAACATCCCAAAGGAAGAACAGTGTTGAAACATGCTGTGTTTTTTTTTTTTTTTTAATCACAGGTTGTCCCGGATTTGGACTGTACGATGTTGGCTGGCGCAAAATTGGATGGATGCAGCAAGGCTACAAAAAAAAAATATATATATATATATATATATATATATATATACACACACACACACACACACACATTTGTTTTCTCATTTTCTCTCTCATGTGTGAGGTATA
>NC_084539.1:4004807-4227307 GCF_024500275.1 Phycodurus eques
GTGCACGTGTGGACACCCTTATACTTGAACATGGTGTTTGTTATGGACAATCCGTGATGAGCACAGAAGTCCAATAACAGAACACCGCTCAGGTTCTGATCGGGGGGGCCGTTCCTCCCAATCACGCCCTTCCAGGTCTCACTGTCATTGCCCACGTGAGCATTGAAGTCCCCCAGCAGAACGATGGAGTCCCCAACTGGGAGCGCTCTCCAGCACCCCCTCCAAGGACTCCAAAAAGGGTGGGTACTCTGAACTGCTGTTTGGTGCATAGGCACAAACAACAGTCAGGACCCGTCGCCCCCACCCGAAGGCGGAGGGAGGCTACCCTCTTCTCCACCGGGGTGAACCCCAACGTACAGGCGCCGAGCCGGGGAGCAATAAGTAGAACCACACCTGCTCGGCGCCTCTCACCGTGGGCAACTCCTCTCGGGAGGACTGGTACCAGAGTCCAAGCTGTGCATGGAGGCGAGTCCGATTATATCTAGTCGCAACTTCTCGACCTCACACACCAGCTTGGGCTCCTTCCCTGCCAGAGAGGTGACAGTCCACGTCCCTAGAGCCAGCTTCAGTAGCTGGGGATCGGATCGCCAAGGTCCCCGCCTTCAGCCACCGCCCAGCTCGCACTGCACCCGACCTCTATGGCCCCTCCCACAGGTGGTGAGCCCATGGGAAGGGGGACCCACCTTACCCTTTCGGGCGATGCCCGACCAGCCCCCATGGGTGCAGGTGGGAAAGGAAGTCGGGTTGGGTCCGCCCTCTCGCTCGTTTTCTCCCTGGCACTAAGCTCCCACCGACCCCTCTCGACCTCCCCCCGCCTCTCCTCACGTCTCTCTCCGAGCCCCGCCGCCACCCCTCGGCAGCACGCCGCAGCCTGCGTCCCCCCAGTCCCCTCCGCCCTCACCCCCCTCCTCAACTGCGCGCATCTTGTATTGGGCATCGTGAGCATAGATATGAACACATACACCAGCTGGCTAATCGACGTGCAACAGCGCGCAACTTTTTCCATTTCAGGTGACGAAAAACAGCTCTCTTGCATTCTAGTATTTGTCTGGCACTGTCTACCCAAATGTGGATATTCCAGCACACTTCTAACTTGAGAAAACACATAAGCCCTATTATGGTCCTCAGTAACTGTAAAACATACATCTTTTAGGGAACGTGCCAATCTCACTTACACGTGCATGCGTGCACGCACAATATCAGAATTTGCACATCCACTTTTTAGTTATTTTTATTTGACGTTCATGCTGATTTAAAAAAACAAATCTGTAGTTACTGACCATTTATTCAGTACTGGAGTAGTTTTTTTTCATACACTTACTTAAGTAATTTTTTGGGAGACTACTTTTTACTTTTACACAAGTCATATTATTTTCAAGTAATATTACTCTTACTTGAGTACAATATTTGGCTCCTCTACCCAACTCTGAAGGTTATTCCCAGTCCTTGTGATTGTATGGAATTGTGCGCAACTGCATGCAGCACAATGTGTAGGCATCCATGTTACTGACGCCTTTGCCCCCACTAAACTTTGTCGCCATAGACACGCAGCTCAAAATGTGTGTGTCGTATCTACCCATGTTCATATGGATAGAAAACGCACTCCGTCAATAGTATTCTCCATATTTGTAGTTCAACATACAGTATATGTAAGAAAAAAATAATAATGCATTTTATTTGGGCACATTTCATGTCACTCAAGGATACCTTACAGGTTGAAAAATGTTACAAACAGTAGTTATCTAAATCACTTTGGTTATATGATACACATAATATTTATGGTACTGTTCATACTTGCATTGTACTTTAGTTTTCCGACTAACTTTAACCTACAGGTGCCATCTTTACTTTTACAACTTCGCTAAATAAATTCTCGATATAATAGCGATCACACAATAATCAGTGCTTCACAATATGTTCAACCTTTGTAATGGGTCCTATAACATCCAAAGGGTTCTAGGGAAAACATAAAAAAGGACACATAACGTGGTTAAAAGAGGTAAAAACAAAATGTCAATATAAACATAATCTCCACAGCAATGTTTTCAAGTACAGTCTCACACATTTGGATGTGAAGTGCGGTTAATTTGCAGTTCTAGCTATATGGACAAGAGGTGTTCACTCACAAGACAATAAAACACTTACTTTACAAATGTACTTTCACATGATTTACTTTACAAACTCACTTTCACATGATTTAAAATATGCACAGACAATTTATGCAATGAATGGTTAGAAAATAAACCAATTGGTCTCGCATTACATCATTAGTGGAAATCGCTACATCGGCCAATGTAGGCATCACACCTTTCCCCCAAATTCCATTAATCCATCAATCCACTTTCTATACCAGCTTGGAGCTGCATTTTAGCCCGACTGATTTCAGAGAAAAGGCAGCCTACACTGAGGAATGGTCGGCAGTCAATCACAGGCCACATATAGAGACAGACAACCATTCACACTCACTTTCACACCGTCACTTGAGTGGGAACTAAAGCAGGGCTGCCTGCACAGAAGTCAGGCAGGTGAATCAGTGACTTTCCCCCAAATTCAAAATCAACGAGCAACATTTTCAGTCAGATTGAGCCCATGAAAGTTGAGACGCTGCCTAGTAAAAGAAACAGAGAGCCATGATCCACAAGTCCAACCAGCCTACTTTAGACAACAGTTCATTGTTTTGGAATGCTCAATGTTTTCAATGAGCTTAATCGATGGTTTACATACACACACTGTACTGGTATCAAACATTCGAGGGGGCTGAACAGTTTGCCCTTTAGGTATGCCAGCACATGTTGAAATACCGTAACTATTATGCCCTCAAAAATGCTATTTGCAGGGGTAAACATAAAAGTTTTGGTCTGAAACGAGCACCAGAGCTTGTTGTTTGGTGCTCATTTTTTCCCCCAACCCACCAAACTCACTGGCAGTGGTGATTCTAAGATGTATTACTACTTACTACGTTTATGGAATGTTGTTAAAAAAAAAAAGGTGATATAACACAGGGGTAAACATGACCCTGTCCCAGCTTTTTTGGAACGTGTTGCAGCCATAAAATTCCAAGTTAATGATTATTTGCTAAAAACAATAAAGTTCATCAGTTTGAACATTAAATATCTTGTCTTTGTAGTGTATTCAATTACATATGGGTTGAACATGATTTGCAAATCATTGTATTCTGTTTGTATTCATGTTTAACACAACATCCCAACTTCATTGGAATTGGGGTTGTAATTACAGTAGTGCGTTATTAATAAATGTGGCCTACAGCAATATCTAGAAAAGTGTTCTTTAGATGTATTCCTAGAATAAATAGATATAACAAAATAAAAAATATCTGGAAAAGGTTTATGGTTGAAACATAATGCAACGTACAATAATTGCTACTTTCAAAAGATTCTCATGACAGTCAAACTGATTCACAATCGGATTTATTAGCCCTGATGTAACCAAAGGCAGAGTTTTATGTACAGAAATAGAATACAAGTTTAAAGTTACTTATGGTACCTTTACAATTAAAAAAGGGAACAGGTCTATCTAAGTGACACACCTGAATATTATTGTTTACCTTTTATTTACAGATCTTTACAATTTGCATGACTTAAAATAGCAGAAGTCTCATGTTTCCATGCTGGGTGGCAAATTGTGGTATTTTTTTTTCCATCCCAGAGTCATTATTTTGTATTCGCAAAATGCTCAAGAAGTTGTCTGTCATAGTTGTTCTTGTGTGTTTTGATTAGTTTAAGTGCAGAGAAACGTCTTTCACCGTAGGCACTATATAAAACATCCGTGACTCGTTTGTGTTCAACTTACTGCATATTTGAATTTGCCTTCCCATCTCTTGAGTGTCGTACTGTTTTGTCGTTGGCGACCGACTCGTTCAAATTAACAAATTGTTTGCGCACTGAATGGAATCACTTTCTCAATTCAGTTGAGTTTAGCTGCAAGCTTGTGCCACATGGGAAGGTCGCCCGCAAACAACCCCGGCCCACCTTGGAGAAATAATGTAAATTGGTTCTCCCTCACAGGAGCGCTAGCAGTTTTCTATAGCGCAGCTCTATGAATGGGGGGTGAGGGGGAAACAGTATTGTGGTAGTGTACTGTGTGGAACGGGAGCGGCTGGAAAATAAACATCCGCACCTCTTCCCTCGCTTCACTCACACAATGTTTGATGGGGAAATGCGCATGACACATTTGAATTGAGTGCGCATCCCTGGCTATTTGGCCGTCATAGACAAACAAAAGTTGCCTTAAAATAGAACTTGAAACAATCCTGCAAAACAAGCAGCAGGTGTTTCCAAAGTTTATAAGAAGTCAGTTTGACTCCATCATGTAGACTCCATGTGCAGATGCACTGTTAGTTAGTCCGAGTTCGAGTTGGAGCAGGACTTGGACAGTCGCTCCAGAGAGCGCAGGTCTGCGGTCAAAGAACGCACCATGCGTTTTGACCTGACTTTCACCTTCCGCGCAGCTTGGAGGGCGTCGTCAAGACAGCGTTGCGAAACAACGCATGGCGAGGGTCGCAACCTATCTTCCTCCTTGCTACTGCTGACCTTCGAAGGAGAGCCTGTCTTGTTGGTGCACACGTGGACGGGTTGAGGTTGGAGATAAAGGCTTAAAAAAAAAAACAAAAAAAAACAAACAAACAAAAACAATCACGAAACAGTAATAAAATCAAACAGTGTGGCAGCTCACATGAATAAATAGGTAAATTGGTGTGACGTGTGGGTTTCAGGTGGACATATTCCTTACAGCAATGGTGTAGGACACAGTGACGCTCTGCTGGGAGACTCTGGTTTGCAGCCGGAGATCCTGGGTGTGTTTGAGTCTCTACAACAGTCTGTGAAATCATTATCATTATAAAACAATATATGAATACGTTATATACTGTATTTCTAAGGCTTGGTGGAGGGTATGACTTACAGGCAGAACATTTGACTGTTTTACAATAATTCGTCCATTATTTGTTTAATTTTACAACTAAGAAACATTTTCAGTCTAGAAACATGCAAAACAAATAAAAATTAACTGATGAATTTATCTTTAGCAAAGCAAAGCAAATTTATTTGTATAGCGCATTTCATGACCAAGGTAACTAACGCAATGTGCTTTTACATTATTAAAAGCATTTAAAAATAAAGCAAAGCAAATTTATTTATATAGCACATTTCATACACAAGGCAACTCAATGTGCTTTACATAATTAAAAGCATTTAAAAAACAAAGAGAAAAAAAATCATTTAAAAGTGGAAATGCTCTAGAAAGCATGAGAAAAAAGAATAGTTTTTAACCTGGACTTAAAAACATTCACACTTGGGGCTGATGTCACTTTTGTCGGCACCTTATTCCATTTGTGTGCAGTATAATAGCTAACTGCGGCTTCACCATGTTTGCTTTGAACTCTGTGCTCCACGATTTGACCTGAGTCTGTCGATCTCAGAGCCCTACTGGGTTTATATGCCATTAGCATTTCATTCACGTATTCAGGACTTAAACCGTTTAGTGATTTATAGACCAGTAGCAGAACTTATATATATTATAGCAGTATATTATGATCTACCGTCCAACAAGACCAGAATTGACACCTTTTCCGAGTCAGTATTCAACCTTATATCATTTAGCACTTTGAGAAGAGCATATTCTGTACTGTGATGAGTTCGGAAACATGAGTCCATTTAAGTTCAGGAAATTGCTGAGTTGATTAAAGATTGATTCAAGAGGAAAAAAAAAATTAAAACATTAAGAAAATTAAACAAACATTTAAAAACAAAAGGAAAACTAACACATATATGCAAATCAGTCGTCTTTGGCGAAATTTGCCCATTTTGAACTCAAAATAGGCGATCTACGTGAATCGTATAGAAGATTACTTTTTCCTGGGGGTGTGGTGGTCTCCGTCGCTGACGTCAGAGGCTGTTTCGTACTCCTTGCCGCTAGTTAGCCATTACCGATCGCGTGCTAAGGCACCGCGTTCATCTTGGGTCGTTGCTTTCGAAACAATAAACGTGGGCTTTCATAATAAGCACCGGCGTGTTCTTTTTGTGTGCTGATAAGCTTCCGGTGTGCGCTGTGCGCACCGCGCAGCCTGGCGTCACCAGTTGCCTAGGCAACTGAACAACCCCGAGAGCTTGCCTTAATTCATGATAGTTAGAAAGAGCGTTTTAAATTTAAAGCCTCCGTTTTCGCTCGTTTTCGAAAACGCCGACGCCGCGATCGTTCTTTAAAGCTTTATGCCTGGTATTTTTAACCAGTTTTGGGATTTATAACGTGAGACTCTAACGAGTTTCACCGCCGGAAAGCGGCGGCACTGCTATACAGCAACACCGCCACCTTCCGCCAGTACACGTGCACAACACCTTCTGTCGAATTAAACGGACAACCGCTTACAGTAACCACAGTTAATTAACGGATTTCTTTTACAAAGTGGTGTTAATTAATTGATTGCTTGGCTGTTTTAATCACTCTGGTTTTCTTTTTTTTTTTTTTTAAAAGAAAAAGGAAAACTTGACTTAATTTACATTTTTTCGAAAAACATTAAAAAAAAAAAAAAAACATTTATGTGGATCAGCTGAACGCCAACATCGCTTCACCAATTGAATTGACTTGCAGTGATAGCCATCACACACAGTCAAATCAAGTTGCTTAACTAAATTATAACTAATAATAATTTATTTACCCAAACTAAATAAATTAATTGGTTGAACTAGTTTCAAATTTAGCCACACAAGCTGACTCCACCAAGTGCCCTTCACAACGCTAATCATGGCGGAACTTCCAGAAAGTCCCAGTCAATACGACAATCTTGACACACTGGAAGAGCTCTTCAGCAATTTAACTAGGGACCTTGTCCTGGGTTATGCAGAGTCCGTCAAAAATGCTGGACTTGACGTCCTCAACGATAACATTGCACAACTTATGAGTGACGCCGAGCACAAATCCTTAAAAGATAAAAATCTCGCACAAACTCTTGGCTGCATGGGGCTGAACTTGGCAGCCCAACTCAAATGGAGCGACCGCGAGGACGCTCTGGTGAAACGCAGACTGGAAGATGAACAGCATAAACAGTCCAGTTAACTGCACAATTAAGAGAGAGCGCCGCGATTAAATTTGGCTGAAGCCCGCCTCCTTGACGTTGATGCGGAGGCTCGGATAGCCGACCTCACTACTGCAGCTGAGGCTGCACAGTTGCTGCCTATAGACAGCGGCAGATTGAACTATGACGATGACAAAACAACCCAAGCCCCGACCTCGAGCGAATTAACTTCCGGAGGTCGATATAACCAACTACAAGACGCTTATGCCAAGATTGCCCATTTAAAAGCTAAATTGGAAGAATTAGCCGACCGACCGTCTAATGACCAAGTGCTTGAATTATGGGTCGAACATCAGCGAGCAACTATTCTGCTGCGGCAAGCTTCCGGTGACATTCACCGACACACTCAAAGCGGAACACTCCAAAGAGTTGGAACAGTCGTACGGGCTCAAATCGCAGATGGTAATCAGGGAGACGGAGCTGTCCCACCTCCAGCAACAACTCCGGGACCAAGAGAATGAGTTAACCCATGTCAGGCGTGAGCTACAATTAGCTCAATAGCTGTCCACTGACTCTCTGACTCATCCCAGTGTTCCGGCCCCTGCTACTGACAGCGTGGGGTCCTCCCTCGCCAGACGTGTCACAGAGCCCTACAAAACATCTCCAACCTTTGGGCCGGAACCCACCTTCAGGGGCGCCGTGCGGCCACCTCACGGGTGGCAGCCCCACCAGTCGCAGCTCACCTTTTCGACTCACCCCCAACTCTCCCTCCACCCAGCGCTGCTCCAGGTATGACTCTTAAGAGACTTAGACAAAGTGGCGCGCAACATTCCGAGGTTTGAACCTAAGCATAACGTGTCACACGACACAGCCGTGTACCTTGGAGACCTCAAATTTCACCTTAAATGATTTCCTTCTGCTACTATGGATGACAGACTGTACCTTATCAAAGTCACATCTCGCCGAGAAGTCAGCAGCTTAATTGAACGACAACCCGGCTCATGTGCTGGCCGATTACCCGGCCCTCTGCCAAGCATGTCTCAAGAATTTGATGACCCATAGGTCACAACCGGCTTATCTGCGGCCCTCACAGTTAAACATGGGAGACTTGAGAAACCCCAAGCTTATTACTGCCGGATGCGTAAAGCGTACTTTGGAAATTTAAATGAGCCGAATCTGGAGGAGGATAAAAATTTCAAAACACTTTGTCGAAAACCTACATCCTAACACCAGCCGGGCGTAGCAGCGTGCCCGCGCACACTGTCCAGTGCCCAACTGCGTCAACTGGCCGCCAAGGGTTTTGCTAAACAAAAACACCCTCCCACTAAAGCACAAGACTCAGGCGTCTTCTTTACAAATGCCACCACAGATGAAATTAGAGGGCGCTACGTACAACACACGTGTGACCGACACACCACGTTCTGGCGTTGTTAAACCCGACAATCAAAAGAAGTCGTTTAACACATACAATCAATCTCGGCCCGCGTACAAAAATGGTCCTCGTAACCAACAACGTCAATTCAACGACAAATCAAAATCATGGAATGACCGCAGCTCTAATTCGCGCCAAACTTACATGTCAAAACAGGGTACACGTAACGACCAGCCTAAATCTGACTCGTCCAACCGAGACCCTAAAACGACAAGTGACAACCAGCAAAAGGGCTCCCGAACCAACAGCTCTCAGAGGGAATTGAGTGTCGTGGCAGAAGAATTACTTGAGGTGCTCCGCAGCCTGTCCAAAGACATAAAGCGGGACCCATCATTATGACGAGGCCTGACTGAGTCGAACAGGGCCACAGAGGACGCAATAGGTAGCCTCCGTTGTTCCCCTAATGACCTGCCAAGTGCCTCCGTGACATCGGCCGACTCCTCGACGACCTCACCTCGCTACAACCTTAGCGGACCACTTTGTGACGACCAATCCCTCAACCTCTCTCGTGCCGTCCTAATCGTCCGACTAGACCCAGACAAGGCCCCTGAGGCATGACATCACGCTACGAAATAACGTTCTGCCATTCTGACAGCTTTTGGGTGAACTAACCGCTAAAGGTACGTCCCGAAAGTTCTATTTACCCGTTACGGTTGAGCATGAACTTGTCCAAGAAGCTCTGATTGACCCCGCAGCAGACATCACTGTTATGTCCCATGTTGTGTTCACTCAACTTCTGACATTGCTACAAGCCAGTGGCCGCGACCTTCAACTGCAACGCTGCGCACAAACTACCCGTGCATTTTCAGTGACTAATACCGAGCTAAACACCGTAACGATGCTCCACTGGACAATTGGCCCCATGACATTAGTACACCCGGTCTACGTGTCTCCAATTGAAACAGTCCCCCTGCTCATCGGCCAAGACCTGCTGTGCCGGTTCGAGCCACTAATCGATTACAAAAATCTTCAGCTGTGGGCGCAGGTGGAACAGGCATTACCACCACCAACTCGGGAACTGTACTCAGGCCGGTGCCTGGTGTGGGACCACTCGGAGGACGCCGACCTGTCAGGCCGCACTCCTTCAAGTAACAACACCCCCATTGACGACATCGCAGAGTCCCCTGTAGCCACCTCGCCACCGCTGAACCGACTTAGAGAACTTGACACGTTTCTCTGCCATCTTGTCCAACCCCCGCACGAAGAGCGCTGCGGCCCCAATGTTGCTGGTGGAATTAATTTGCATGACTGCCCAACAGATGACGTCATCCTGGCCTTGTGGGCTGACAAATCGGCAATCTCTCAGGCACTGTTTGACAACCTACGACTGAAGCATCCTGACCTTCAGTTAATGCTGAAAACATTTCGCTTTCCCGTTAACACCGTGCCACAGTCTACCGTCACTGCAGTGGGCGTATGCGCCCTAAACCTGCAATGGAACCATCGCTCGTTAACTCACTGCTTCCTAGTAGTCCCCAATTTGCCGCATAAAGCTTATGTTGGCGCGGATGTACTTGTCCGACTGGCCGTTCAAATTGACACTATTAACAATGTTTTGTGGTCACACAATAATGGCGGCGCCGCCAACCGCGTTGTCCAACTGTTAAACCTTAAGTCGGGACAAACCATCCCTGACGCTTGCGAAGTTTTGAGCAAAGACGAACTTATAGTAAAAGTGTCAACTATCAACTTCCCTATTCGACTGGTTGCGCGCGTTAACCAGGCCATAACCGGTCCGCATGCGTTCTTTCAGCCTTCACCGGAGTTTAATGACCTGGGTTTGTCACTGCATGTCACACCCCTCCTAGACGCTTCCCGAACAACCGTGCTGCTGATTCACAACCACACATGGAACGACATTCACATCCCCAGATCCACTAGGCTTGGCCTCTTGATCTGCTCCGACTTCCACAACTTCAATATCGCGGTCCCCGTGATTGGTCACCTTCCGTTAGACCTCTTCCCATGCTCTGGTGGAGTCCAACTCACTGTCCCTTTGCGACACCTTGCTCTCGTTCCAGTGGGTCCTACTGAGGGTGATGACATCATCAGAGTGGACCTGGCTACAGACCAACACCTGGTGATCCATATGCTCAGTACAATCCCAGCTGCATCCGAAAGTGGGTCTCCCGCGACTTCACCCACTCCCTCAAACCCATCGCGAACAAACTCGCCTGCACCGGTGACACAGTGCGTTAGTCGCCTACTCTCTTATCCCGACGTTGATACTCACGTGCATCAGATCCTAGCGGATGCTGACGCCCCAAGTTCCGATGAAAAACGACAGCGTTTGCGGGAAGTGCTAACCAAACACGCCGCGTCATTCGCTAAAGACTCACTGGACTGCAGCCTAACAGACTTGCAATTGGGCCGCACTCAAAACCAGCGAATACAACCGCAACCGGTTGACGATCGTACAAAAGGGGGGACTGCACCTGCGATACCAAGCAGGCCCACCAGGGGTCGCTCCTGGGACACCGGACTTGCTCTCGACCTTTTGAGGCCAGTCAACCCCCTAATAAATAAAAAAATTGCGCCCTTTGAAAAGCAATTTGTGGACCCAGCCCCTAAACAATGGACTGAATTTTCAGCAATCACGCTGAGCTTCATAGTGACTTCTCTACATAGCTGGCCCGCCCTGTCGAAGGGGAGACCAAAGGATGCTGGATTCGCCCCCGAACGCGAAGTTAATTAACTCCCCGCCAGTCGAAGTATTGGACCCGTATATATTGGATCGTATATATACACACACACATATATATATATATATATATATATATATATATATATATATATATATATATATATACACACACACACACACATATATATATATATATATATATATATATATATATATATATATATATATACATATACATATATATATATATATATATATACATATACATATATATATATATATATATATATATATATATATATATATATACACATACACATATATATATATATATATATATATATATATATATATATATATATATATATTCAATCAAATATAGGTCGAACATGATTTGCAAATCATTGTATTCTGTTTTTATTTATGTTTAACACAATGTCCCAACTTCATTGGGATATATACATATATATATATATATATATATATATACATATATACATATATATATATATACATATATATATATATATATACATATATATATATATATACATATATATACATATATATATATATATATACATATATATATATATATATACATATATATACATATATATATATATATATATACATATATATATATATATATACATATATATATATATATATATATATATATATACATATATACATATATATATATATATATATATATATATATACATATATATATATATATATATATATATACATATATATATATATATATATATATATATATATATATATATATATATACATATATATATATATATATATATATATATATATATACATATATATATATATATATATATATATATATATATATATATATATATATATATATATATATATACACATATACATATACACATACAACCCCAATTCCAATGAAGTTGGGACATTGTGTTAAACATAAATAAAAACAGAATACAATGATTTGCAAATCATGTTCGACCTATATTTGATTGAATACACTACAAAGACAAGATATTTTATGTTCAAACCGATAAACTTCATTGTTTTTAGCAAATAATCATTAACTGAGAATTTTATGGCTGCAACACGTTCCAAAAAAGCTGGGACAGGGTCATGTTTACCACTGTGTTACATCCCCTTTTCTTTTAACAACATTCAATAAAAGTTTGGGAACTGAGGACATTAATTGTTCAAGCTTTGTAGGTGGAATGCTTTCCCATTCTTGCTTGATGTACAGCTTCAGCTGTTCAACAGTCTGGGGTCTCCATTGTCGTATTTTACGCTTCATAATGCGCCACACATTTTCAATGGAAGACAGGTCTGGACTGCACGCAGGCCAGTCTAGTACCCACACACTTTTACTACAAAGCCACGCTGTTGTAACATGTTCAGAATGTGGTTTGGCATTGTCTTGCGGAAATAAGCAGGGGCGTCCATGAAAAAGACGTTGCTTGGATGGCAGCATATGTTTCTCCAAAACCTGTATGTACCTTTCAGCATTAATGGTGCCTTCACAGATGTGTAAGTTACCCATGCCATTGGCACTAACACAGCCCCATACCATCACAGATGCTGGCTTTTGAACTTTGCGTCCATAACAGTCCGGATGGTTCTTTTCCTCTTTGGCCCGGAGGACACGACGTCCACAAATTGCAAAAACAATTTGAAATGTGGACTCGTCAAACCACAGAACACTTTTCCACTTTTCATCAGTCCATCTTAGATGAGCTCGGGCCCAGAGAAGCCGGTGGCGTTTCTGGGTGTTGTTGATAATTGGCTTTTGCTTTGCATAGGAAGAGTTTCAAGTTACACTTATGGGTGTAGCGTCGAACTGTATTTACTGACATTGGTTTTCTGAAGTGTTCCTGAGCCCATGTGCTGATATCCTTTACACATTGATGTCGTTTTTTGATACAGTGCCACCTGAGGGATCGAAAGTCACGGGCATTCAATATTGGTTTTCGGCCTTGCCGCTTACATGCAGTAATTTCTCCAGAGTCTCTGAACCTTTTGATGATATTATGGACTGTATGTGATGAAATCCCGAAATTCCTTGCAATTGTACGTTGAGGAACATTGTCCTTAAACTGTTCGACTATTTTCTCACACGCAAAGAGGTGAACCTCGCCCCATCTTTGCTTGTGAATGACTGAGCAATTCAGGGAAGCTCCTTTTATACCCAACCATGGCACCCACCTGTTCCCAATTAGCCTGTTCACCTGTAGGATGTTCCAAACGAGTTTGATGAGCATTCCTCAACTGGTCTTTTTTACCACCTGTCCCAGCTTTTTTGGAATGTGTTGCAGCCATAAAATTCCAAGTTAATGATTATTTGCTTAAAAACAATAAAGTTTATCAGTTTGAACATTAAAAATATTGTCTTTGTAGTCTATTCAATTAAATATAGGTTGAACATGATTTGCAAATCATTGTATTCTGTTCTTATTTATGTTTAACACAACGTCCCAACCTCATTGGAATTGGGGTTGTACTATTTCAATGTTGCGATGATATTATTCCCTAATTATGTGTAGTATTTCCGGTAAAAATAAGTCATTTAATGTTTTTTTATGGCCAAACGAAAAGAAAAACAAACAAACATTAATTTGCAAAAGTATTTTGCGATTTGAGTCTAATTTGTGACTAAGTTATTTTTTGATTTTGTAAAAAAGTCAAAGTTCAATTGATAGTTAGGCATGTTAAGATGCATTTGTAATGTGTTGTTTGCATCTTGATGGCTTTAAGCTCGCCCCATAAGTTATTTTTGGTCACTCGAATTAAAACAGGGAACAAATGGTAGCTCAGTTGTAATTGTTGTTTAACCACGTGGCCTGCTCACCTTGCTCATTGCTTGTCTTGGTATCAGAATGTCCACAGTGATGACAGTGATGACAATGACAGGAACACAACTGGGATGGGTCTCGGTTGGCACCAGCTCGTTCTGATGGTTAAAAAAAGGTATCATGAAGATCGACTCAAAGTACATCTTCAGATTATGGAAGACAAAAGAGTTCTCCTTCAGGATGCTGCTTACTTTCGGAAGACCATTTGTGATGTGACAAACACTGAGAACAAGGAGGAATTCCACTTGTCTTGCCATCATTCTCATTTGCACACTCACCATGATCCCTCTCTGCAAAAATATAATATTCCGATGTATCCTCACAATTGTAATAATGAACTGTTCACCTGGCTTGGATATCAGTTATGAAGGAGTTATTCTTACTCATGTGCTGGACTTGAGCACTTGAGTGTGCAGGTTGACTGTCAGCTGCTGCAATAGATGTTTGAGTAGATCTTGTCACCAGAAGTCGCCGAGCAGAATTGTCATCCTCTGTTGCAGTTGCTGAAAAATAGAAATCATTACATATGTACAGAATCTAATGCTAAATGGTCCAGCATTTCAGTACATATACAGAGGATCTTGGCGTAAACGTGGAATGAAGATGATCTTAATTAAAGTGTCCAATTCTATTTCAGATAAACGTACATGTGTCAGGCTGTGTTTGTTTTTTGTGTATCAATCTTTTCCTGGCTGTGCGTCTCACCGCCTTCTCCACCTCATCCCCATCAATTGTCCATTTCTTTCTGTTGCTTCCACTGATATCGAGCAATTGCTCGCCAGACCTAAGCAACAAATGGACAACAGCTTGATGTAGCATTCCAGAAGGACACAGATGCCATACAACTCCAAGCACAATATACAATATAAGGGCTTTGGCAGTCATTAGTTTATCGCTGCTATAATGACCAGACCATACACAGGATAAGAGTACGTTTCATTTGGTCTCTTTGGAATGTAACAAAAACAGAAATACAATCATATAAGGTGGTTAAAGGGACAAGTATTGTGTACTCTCTTACATTTCACTTTTAATAAAAGTGAAATTAATGTATCCTCAGAAACATTGTTGACAAAATTTATGGTCTAAAAAATATACACAAACTTGATTTAAAAAAAAAACCGCAATTTTTTTTAAATATATTGCACAACGTATAGCTGCAATAACATGCCAGTGTTAACATCCTGCGAACCCATCAATTTTCTACACCCCTTATCCTCACTAGGGTCGTGGGTATGCTGGAGCCTATCCCAGCTAACTGCGGGCAGGAGGCGGGGGACACCCTAAACTGGTTGCCAGCCAATCGCAGGGCACATAAACAAGCATGTGCACTCACATGCATACCTACGGACAATTTAGAGCCTTCAATTAACCTACTGTACATGTTTTTGGGATGTGGGAGGAAACCGCAGTACCCGGAGAAAACCCACGCAGGCACGGGAAGAACATGCAAACTACACACAGGCGAGGCTGGGTTTGAACCCAGGTCCTCAGAACTGTGAGGCAGATATGCTAACCAGTCGTCCACCGTGCCTCCATATATTAGTAATCAGAAGGCGACAAGATTCCATGCTCGAGTTGTAAACTTTAAACAGATGTACTATTCAGTTTACTTAAGTGTGTAGTAGGGATGTGTAGTGTGAACTTACCTATGGACACTGGGGTTATACCTCAAGGAAATAAACTCACCTGAGAAGATATGAAGCTCTGTGGTGAGCCAATTTGCCTTTAGCAGAATTAGTTACAGTATAAGGTTCTTTAGGGTTTATCAATGGACTTTCCTTTATGTCCTTTGGCCTGAAGGCCTTGATGGCCTGACTTTGATCACTATGAAGAACACAAGTTTACAGTCACAGCTAGTAGAAAGTACAATAATATTTAAGGTTTTTAAAATCTTTTTTTGTTTTTTTGTTTTACTGAAACTCATGTCAAAGGTCAAACAAAAAGGCCTGGGAAATGTGACTGCTGTACTGTGGAAACACTCAAGACAAGACCAATCATCCATACAGGTGTGAACCTCAGCACACTTCTCACACACACACCTCAATATCATCATATCATCAGAATCACTCAGTCATTATGAAAATGTAGCAGAATAATGAAACTCTGAGGTCTTATTATAAGTGGCCAAATATTTGCACACATACCAGTACAACTCTTAAATGCGTTTCCTTCAATTTTGGCTTGGACAACACATTGCTCTTTTAACTACACTGCATGTAATAAGTGGTGAGGTGATATTACATTATTTTTTTTAAATTACATGGTTCAATAAGTTATTTGATTTGCATGATCATATTGAACATTTTTCATGTGTCCTTGAATTGCTGTCAACCCTAATCATTGTCAGGTAAATGCCCCTTTAAGTAACCCACTAATGTTCTCAGTGACGTTTCTACTACCATCCTCTTTTCAATGGAGGCTGAAAAAGTGGCTCGATGATGCAATTTAAGAAAAAAATACACCCAAATTAATCGGGAGAAGCTTTATCGTACAACAGGACGATGACCCAAAACACACTCCCAACACAACAAAGGACTTCATCAGGGGGAAAAAGTGGAAGGCCGTAGACTGGACAAGTCAATCACTGGACCTTAACCCAATAGAGCATGCATTTTACCTCCTGAAGAGGAGAGTGAAGGTAGAAACCCCCAGAAACAAACAAGAAATGAAAGAGGCTGCAGTAAAAGCCTGGAAAAGCATTTCAAATGAAGAATGCAACAGTCTGGTGAAGTCAATGGGTCGCAGGCTTGATGTAGTTTTTGCAAGTCAGGGTTATGCCACAAAATATTAAATGTTATTCACTTTAAGTTAATTCAATTATGTGTTCAACTACTTTTGCGCACTTGAAAAGTGGGTGGCTTCAAACAAATGGTGCTCTGTCCTGAGTTGTTTAACACATCTAGATGTAAATACCATGAAGCTGGAATTCTGAACTTTCGTCTCATATACATCTTTCGATCTGCAACCCAAATGTCTTCAGTATACAACAAAAACAAAGGAGTTGACCTTAGGGGACTGTGTGTGTGTGTGTGTGTGTGTGTGTATATATATATATATGATATATATATATTATATATATATATATATATATATATATATATATATATATATTATATATATATATATATATATATATATATATATATATATATATATATATATATATATATATATATATATATATATATATATATATATATATATATATATTATATTATATATATTTTCTTCTCCTCACTAGCTTCTCCTCACTAGGGTCGCGGGCATTCGCACTTACATTCACACCTACGGGCAATTTAGAGTTGTCAATTAACCCAGCATGCATGTTTTTAGGATGTGGAAGGAAACCGGAGTGCCCGGAGAAAACCCACACAGTCACGGGGAGAACATGCAAACTCCACTCAGGCGGGGCTGGGGATTGAACCCTGTTTGAGGAGAGATCATGGGTGACCCTGCTCTCTCAGGGGTGGTGTCACCCATGTATTCTACCAATCAACCACACATTTAATGAAATACATGAATAAAAAAAAAATAATAATAATTAAAATAAATTTAATTAACTAATTTTAGCAAAAGGTGTTATATAAATTGAACGAATATTTGGGACTCTTGATAATGCTTGGCCAGGACTTTGACTGGGCCCATCCAGAATATGTATTTTCATTCTGTCGTTGATTATAATAATTGTTGTTTTTTACTTACGCTATTGTTGACTAATAAATTCTTTAAAAATCAGACAATGTGATTTTCTGGAATCTTTTTTTTTTTTTTTTTTTTTTAAATTTGTCTCTCATAGGTGAGGTGAAAATTACAGTTCTTGCTCATCTTTTTAAGTGGGAGAACTTGCACAATTGGTGGCTGAGAAAATACTTTTTTGCCCCACTGTATGCTATTTTCAATAAAAATAGAAAACTATAATTGTGTTGTATTACTTTCAGCAGACTCAGACAGTTTATCCTTGTGATTTGGATGAAGATCAGACCACATTTTATGTAAGAAATTACATACTTTTTTCCTCCCACTTAATACAAAGGTTCAATGGAGGGGGTGAAGTGGGGAACTCTCAAGGGCACCTTATGGTTATATTGATTCGCATAATACACACTTGTTATTCCACACCATACCATGCAGGGGGAAAGACTGATTACCTTTTCATATGTAACCCTACTAATTACAAGCCAGGCCTGAAATAAAATACATGAAATAATGCTTGATGTCACTGAATAAAGGATGTGTCAGCATTTCATGAGCTGGGAAGATTGATACTCTTCCAATAAAATGGTTACAAAAGTCCTGCGTACAAGTGTCTAGAGGGATGCTTTGTTTGCACAGCCATTGTCAGGGCAGCTGCTGCATCACATACTCACTTGCAAGTCATCAACTGACTGGACTTTAGAGAGGTTTTTAGAGAGTCGCCATGGTGATGTCGCACAGCGGAGGAGGAGGAGCTTGGGGAGGAACAGGGGAGGGTTTCTTCATACTGGTCACTTTGTATGTCTTCTGACACAATACGGGCTAAAGATACAAAAGGCATCAGGTTAAATACACAACAAAAGGATCAAATATAGGGAATTCTTGATGGTTATTTCATTGTTTAAGTAACATGAAGTTGAAAAAACTTGAACTTGAAAACTCACTAGTTTCACTGTCAGTCCTGATTGAGTCTGTCTGACTGACCCACTGCCTTTGTTTGCACTCCCCCTGACTAGATCTCCTCACCGCTTGTTGGAAATATTCGCTGGGCTCCATTGTTGTACGCCTGTGTGATTGTAATGAGTCACGAGTTTGTGGTGAGGTTCGGCTTGTCTGAGGCTCCACTAAGCTTGCTTCTGCAGGTCTTTGAACACTGGTGCATCATGAAGCAAATGAGAACCAACAAAAAAAGACAGTAGAAAATAAATTAATTCAATAGAGAGGCTTTGTCATTGTGTACAACAGAATTGTAGGTTAACAAGAAATGGTGAACATGTTTGAAAGACAACTGATGGAAACACAATCTGAAAATGAACAAATGCTGTGTGAGTGTGTCACAGTTGAGGAAGTCCCCTGAGGTGAGATTTATGGTGTGGCAAAGTACACACAGCATCTGCTCTGCGCTGCAGAGAGGCAACTCTTCAACCTACTCACCTCTTCGAGGCTCTCTGGTGGAAAGAGCAGGGAGCTGCAGCCCAAATCTGATGACTGTACTCGGAACCAACAAAACCGCTGTCCGTTCCTGGAGAAACTATCCCGTCCTGCCCAACACAATACTCATCATTTAACTACTATACATAACATACCCCTTAATCGTGCAGAACAAGAATTAATTCATTTTAATTCAGCGGGTCACTGCTGACCTGAGAAAGCACTCTCCTAATACTAGTTAGAGGTTTGGTGCGTCTCTTCTCTGATGTACATATTTCTGCCAGACTGCTCTGACTGCTGCTGTAGGACTTGCTAACTTCCTTCCTCCTCCTGATATTAGGAGCATGAGTGATGCCCACCGTTGAACTCCTGCAAAATAACATAACATTAAGCATAACACAAAACAGAACGTGACATAATGTGTGCGCTTACTGATTCACGCCTGTGGCTTGTTCAGCACATGTTTTCTTGAAGTCGCAAGAATTTAGGTTAAGGACGTCAGCTTTCTTCTTGGTCACCTCGACTGGATCAAGCAGCAAAGGTGTGTGTTGACGCTGGAAGGAGGGACAAACCCCTGGTTACACACTGTAGATTTATTACAGAGACACTGAAGACCCCATTAGGTACAACTGCACAATATAATGTGATCCAAGAGCTGTATTAAAAAAAAACTGCCTTTAAAAAGATAATGACACTAAGTTTTGATTAAAACTGAAAGAGAGGTAGTAACGTAAAATATGTTATCATGATATAAGTTTATGCTACAGCCACAGTATTGAACCTTATTAGATTATGCTTGCGTAGAAAACGAAAGGAATTAAAAGCACCAAATAAACCACTTCATGTCCGTTCAGGATTGTTAAACATGGTGGTTTTGGACCTGGTTTGGACCTGTATTTTCATAACTTGTTTTGAGTGTTCTCCATGACAACAATAAAAAGATGTAAAGAGTCAATTGCCAAACATACATTACATTTCAATTAAAGTACATAATTTCAAAATGCCAATCAGCCCCAAGCAATATGTGCTGTGGACAAATCGAAATTCAATTTAATCGCACATATGCCCCATTTCCATTGTAGCGGTTCTACCCCCAACCAGCTTGGTTCCGCCCTGTGTGGTCGCTTTTCCATGACACTTTTTAGAGGGCGGGCGATGACAATGGCTCCGTTCCTCAAAACCTCCTCCGACCTGGTTCTAAAAGGCAGGCCGAGAAGGGCCGCAACGTCAGTGTCAGCTGATTGGACCGAGCGTCTAAAGGCTGCCGCACACCGAGCTTCGCCACTGAACCCGACTGAACTGTCGCACAGTGTGCGTGGTTTGAAGACTGTTTCGCCGCGACTAAAATTTTAATCGTCCTCTTAACGTCGCAGCTTACAGCCAATCAAAACGCAATCAATCCCTAACGGGTAAAACACATTTCCTGGTTTAGCGAGCCACGCTTCCGCAAGCCATAAAAATAGTATATAAAGCATCAAATATTGTGCTTTTACATCAGTACTTAACTATAGTCATAATGTATAATGTGCCTGTGGATGAAAAAGCAAAGCTTGTGAACGTGAACGTATGTACGCTCAAATGAATGGAGCCAGCAAGCCTCCTTTCAAACATCCACACAATCGCTTTTATTCTCACCAACACCCTCTCTTTAGCAATTTACTTCTTCCTTAACTATTAATGTATATTTTTATGGTTTAAGAAATGTGATAAAGTAAAATATACTGAATACCGCCCTGAACAGCAAGCACCTTTTCTACGTGGTCGACTGAGGAGGTTTTGGGCATTTTTGTCCATATTGGGAGAAGATGAAACACAGGGATAGATGGAAGGCGTGACAAGAAACGAGCACATCACCTTCTTCTTGATCCCGCCCCAATCCCTCCCACTTTTGATTGGTGCCTGTTGTAATGGAAAAGCAACGGAGGCTAGACCAGGCCAAGCGAGGCCGGAGCTGAGCGGGGCTAGGCCATTCTGGAACTTGTAATGGAAAAGCGCCAATTAATAGTTTCTGAGTGAGACAGCGCAGGTCAGAAACAGACTGCTTTGGACAGAGAAGGTTGATGCTACCTCTGAGTGAGAATCATCGGATGGAGATGATTTTTGGGCTTGAAGACAAAGAGAATGAGCAGAATCAACATCAAGGGTCCTCTGATCCACCCTCTCTCTCAGCTCATCCATATGGCGCCCACACTGGTAAATGAACTCCTCCAGCTCTCTAACACAGAGAGGCAACACAAAAAACGAATAATTGACACTATGCACAGTATGTTTCAAAATTGAATCCGGCTCTCCTACCGGTTTGGGTCGAAGTGGCTGTGCTCTGCCCCTGGCTGCTGAAGGACTTTGTGTTCTTTCTTGGCTGACAGGTAGCCCTTTTCCAAAGAGTCCAGTCCTTGATACAGTTGTGCAAGACCCTAGAGAGAAGCGCTAGTTTATGTGTGTGAATAAGTGGTAGCCAGCATTCCTTCTGAAGGACTCCAAATAGTTGGTCTTACCTTCACCAGTTGGAAAGGCGTTTTGTTCTTCAGCAAGTCCTCAAAATCTTGGAGCTGAATGATTTAAAAACAACAACAACAACAACATATAATTAAATTAACCACTCACATATTAGTCACATCCCAAATGAGAAGTTGACAACCTGATGGAGGAACTTGTCGGCCTGTGCATAGAGTGTAGGTGCCACCTTCTGACTGCCTTGGCACTCTGAGCTCTTTGGAATGGAGGCAGATAAACATAGATCCGAGGAAGTTCCTGTTCATTGTGCATACATGCAGAGGAAAGAATATATTCTTAGATGCACCTTCTGATTAAATGTTTATTATCTGTTAAATAATGGTGAAAATTACTTGTTTTGCATGCCATGTTTATTTGTGTGTATTTCTTTCAACAAAGAAACATTTCATAATCATTAAATTAAAGGTAATACATTAGAGTAGAGGTGATGAATATGATGATTTTACTTATGTGTGTGGTGGGTCCACTTGGCTGAGGAGAAACTGAGTTGGGCTGTGCTTTCTGAGCCTGAGGGAAGTCTAGTCGCGTGAACTTTGAAGGCTCAACATGCAGTCCAAATGGCATAACGTGAGCAGGCTTTGGTTGTTCAGAATACAAGTTAACCTTGTAGAAATGGAAAGAAAACAAAATAGTGTCATCCAAAATGACACCATAATCTACCTTACATCCACTATAGGCCCAGTCACGACTAATATAACCTGATTTTTTGGGCTACTATAGCTTGCATTCATCCAGGGATCGAGCTGGGCAAATAATACCTAAAACACAGTCTAACTGGCCTGTTATTGTACTGGACTTGAATCAGTGATTATATAAACCTGTGGCAATGGGACCAAAGTAAACAACTAAATATAATTATTAAAAGGTGAACCTATACCTTTTATTTATGTACGGTCTCTTAATATTCATCAATTATTAGTAATAAACACTCACATTATTTGGGACCTCCGCAGCATTAACACACATCTGTGAAGGGCTTGTGAAAATAAATTTTAGTGTGATTTGACTTTTTTCAAATTACATTACACTTTTTTTCACATTCCTCTGATGTGTTAAGTGGAGAGAGAGCCAGAGGGTGAGCAGATCGTAGAACATGGAGGAAAGGAAGGAAGTCCAGCAAATGATTAAATGATTGAATTTATGAGTGGTAGCTAGGGACACAATTCAGGATTGGCTCTCACACTTGTGCTCTCATACACACTACAGAAAGGCTCTCTTACTCAATGTTTTTGCTTATTAAACACTGAAATGCTCTCATAAACACTAGTGAAACGCTGTCATGCAGACGACTAAACAAATGTCTTGCTCTCATGAACACTACTCAAACGCTCTTATAGACACTCATCAAATGCACTCACATATGCTCATCAAATGCGCTTGTCAAACACACTAACACATGCGCATCAAACGCGCTCACGCACTTGACAAATGTGTTCACACAGGCTCGCCAAGCACGCTCACATGCACTTGTCAAACGTGCGTACACGCTCGTCAAACGCACTCACACACGCCCGTAAAACGCACTTTTTAAAAATCATATTTTATGTTACAATTTATTTTATGGCGGCATGGTGGACGACTGGTTAGAGCGTCTGCCTCACAGTTCTGAGGACCCGGGTTCAATCCCCGGCTCCGCCTGTGTGGAGTTTGCATGTTCTCCCCGTGCCTGTGTGGGTTTTCTCCGGGCACTCCGGTTTCCTCCCACATCCCAAAACATGCATGGTAGGTTTATTGAAGACTCTAAATTGTGTGAATGTGAGTGTGAATGGTTGTTTGTTTGTATGTGCCCTGCGATGGGCTGGCAACCAGTTCAGAGTGTACCCCGCCTCCTGCCCGATGATAGCTGGGATAGGCTCCAGCACGCCCGCGACCCTAGTGAGGAAAAACGGCTCAGAAAATGGATGGATGGATAGATGGATGGAATTTATTTTATTTTATTATTCTATTTACAGGTACATCTCATAAGAATCTGGTTGAAAAGTCAATTTGTTTCAGTACTCATTTTATATATATATATATATATATATATATATATATATATATACACACACACACACACACACACTATACCATGTATATACTTATATAGATTAAATACAGTAATTTATCGTGTATAATGCGCACACATGTACAATACGCACACCCAAAGTTGACTTCAAAATTCTGGAAAACTTTTCTACCTATGTATAATGCTTTTTTTTACAATGCATGATTTTGCTTCTACCCATTTGATCAAAACATTAAGTATTATCTGTATTATGTTAGTTTTTTCAAATAATTATTTTCAAGTTAAGCACTTTATTTGAACACATAATGCTTTTTATTTACTTGTTCTTATTTTGAAATTCACATCCCTACTTTTATTTAGTAAATGAGAAAACACAAAACACATAGTTGTGCTCATGTTTCATTACTCAGGCAGAATTTGTCAGATGGGTACAATTCTTTAAAGAAAACGAACATATTTTAATGGGATTCAAATTAAACTGTCAAGCATTTCAGAAAAGCATTATCCTTAAACAAAACATAACCATAACGAAATTAATGATGGTGGTTTTTCAGTCATCAGTCGTATTTAAAAAAAAACAATATTTTACAAATTCTGCCAGGGTATGTAAACTTATGAGTACAACAGTACATATATGCAGTCATACATACCCCTGTCATATTGCAATAAATGTGTACACCTTTTTCATAACCTCGTGGTGGCGGTGGCATATTGGAATGAAAGTGTTCAGCTTCCCCTCCTTGAGTTGTCACCTTATCATGGTGGAGGGGTTTGTGTGTCTCAATGATCCTAGGAGCTAATTTGTCTGGGTTTTTATGCCCCTGGCAGGGTCACCTATAGCAAACAGGTCCAAAGTGAGGGACCAGACAAAGCACAGCTCTAAAAAACCTCTATGAAGATGAAAAATTCAGGAAGACGCTTTCCCCTGGCCGGACGCGGGCCTGGAGGTGGGGCTCGAAGGCGAGCGCCTGGTGGCGGGGCCTGCATCCATGGGGCCCGGCCGGGCACAGCCCGAAAGGGTAACATGAGTCCCCCTTCCCATAGGCTCACCACCTGTGGGAGGGGCCATAAGGGTTGGGTGCAGTGCGAGCTGGGCGGTGGCCGAAGGCAGGGACCTTGGCGATCCGATCCCCGGCTACAGAAGCTGGCTCTAGGGATGTGGAATGTCACCTCTCTAGCAGGGAAGGAGCCCAAACTGGTGTGCGAGGTCAAGAAGTTCCGACAAGATATTGTCGGGCTCGCTTCCACACACAGCTTGGGCTTTGGTACCAGTCCTCTTGAGAGGGGTTGGACTCTCTTCCACTCTGGAGTTGCCCACGGTGAGAGGCGCAGAGCAGGTGTGGGTATACTTATTGGTGTGGGTATACTTGGCGCCTGTACATTGGGGTTCACCCCGGTGGACGAGAGGGTAGCCTCCCTCCGCCTTCGGGTTGACTATTGTTTGTGCCTCTGCACCAAACAGCAGTTCAGAGTACCACCCTTTTTGGAGTCCTTAGAGGGGGTGTTGGAGAGCGCTCCCGCTGGGGACTCCATCGTTCTGCTGGGGGACTTCAATGCTCACGTGGGCAATGACAGTGAGACATGGAAGGGCGTGATTGGGAGGAACCCGAGTGGTGTTCTGTTATTGGACTTCTGTGCTCATCACGGATTGCCCATAACGAACACCATGTTCAAGCATAAGGGTGTTCACACATGGACTTGGCACTAGGACATCCTAGGTCGCAGTTCGATGATTGACTTTGTGGTCGTGTCATCGGACTTGCGGCCGCATGTCTTGGACACTCGGGTGACGAGAGGGGCGTAGCTGTCAACTGATCACCACCTGGTGGTGAGTTGGCTCGGATGGTGGGGGAAGATGCCAGGCCTGGCAGGCCCAAACTTATTGTGAGGGTCTGTTGGGAACGTCTGTCAGAATCCCGTCAGAAGGAGTTTCAACTTCCGGGGGAACCGGGGGAAAATCGAGTCTGAGTGGACCATGTTCCGCGCCTCCATTGCTGAGGCGGCCGACTGGAGCTGTGGCCGTAAGGTGGTGCCTGTTGTGGCGGCAATCCCAGAACCCGTTGGTGGACACCAACGTTGAGGGATGCCGTCAAGCTGAAGGTGTCCTAATTGGGTCTTTTTGGCCTGTGGAACTCCTGAGGCAGCTGATGGGTACCGGCTGGCCAAGCACAATTCAGCTTTGGTTTTTGCTGAGGCAAAAACTCGGGCGTTGGAGGAGTTCAGTGAGGCAATGGGGAACGACTTCCAGACTTCCATTCTGATCCACCAGCCGACGTCTCAGGAGGGGGAAGTAATGCACCATCAACACTGTGTATGGCGCGGATGGGGTGCTGCTGACTTCGACTCCGGACGTTGTGAGTCAGTTCAGAGAAAACTTCGAAGACATCCTCAATTTCACCGATTTATGCATAATTTTGCATCCACCCACTTTCTATAACGCTTGTCCTCATTAGGGTCACGGGGCATCACTTTCATTTCTTATGATGATTTAATAGTGACAAATTTGCAATCGACAACTCTTTTTTTCTGATGTAATAAAAGTAATCAAACAGTGGTTCAAGATTATCAAACCTTGGCTTCCAACCGCAGGCGGTCAATTGTGTTCGCTGCCTCAGCATACTTAGTCAGCAGTTTGCCATGGTCCTCCTGCAGCCAGGAGAGAAAACAGGAACAAAATTGAAAAATGAAAAGGTCGTGCTTTGCTGTAGAACACATTAAGTCTCATTTCAGCTGTTGTAGGTAGGCCTATTACGATATATTTTTTAAAGCTCTATTGGACCAAAAACTTTCACCCTCCATCCATCCATTTTCTTCACCGCTTCTTATCACTAGGATCGTGGGCTGCCGCAGCCTATCCCAGCTATCTTCGGGCGGGAGGCGGGGTACACCCGTGAACCGGTCGCCAGCCAATCGCAGGGCACAAAAACTATCACGATAAATGATAATATTGTTGTTTTTAATGCCTCTGAAAATATAATAAGGCCCAGCCTTATTATTATTATTATTTTTTTTGCTTTCAAATCATTATTATTATTATTTCCTTTGTTTCTCTATATTATAATTTTTTTCTTTACGCTGTGATATAGATCCCCCAGGGTCTGAAATAAAGAATAAAGTGCAAGACCAGCCTTGTTTACATGGAGCATTCCATTCCAATTATAATTGCTTTAGAAGCCCAAACTGAATGTA
This sequence comes from Phycodurus eques, assembly GCF_024500275.1. NCBI lineage: Eukaryota > Metazoa > Chordata > Actinopteri > Syngnathiformes > Syngnathidae > Phycodurus > Phycodurus eques. The sequence continues at coordinate 4,031,619 of NC_084539.1, forward strand.
AATGCTCCACATAAACATCTCAATTGGAATAAGCAGAACGAATCCGAATGGAATTTCATTCGGCTTCACAGGGGTGGAATATTCCTTTTGCCAAACCGATCAGAAGTAAATTTTCACCATGTATGCCGTCACTGGGAATAGAGACAGGAAGCGCTCTTTCTGTGCACTTTGTCTCGATGTAAACGCACGGTGACGTCATCATTTACGCACGGCGTAAATATGGCGGCTCCCGACAAAGCTCATATGGGACAGAGACCTTGATTTTTCAACTACTTTTACGTTGTTTTTAATCAAGCATTTATAAAAACGCTCCCAATCGATGTGCTGAGTAGACGACAGACCTCAACCTTGATTAATGACTTGACGTTCACGAGGAAGTGCGCATGTCACACGGCTGTTCTGAGTAGTGCGCATGTATGCACCCGATCAGAATAGATCCCCTCACATGTAAAAATTTACTAGAAATCTTCAATTTGAATGATTTCAATCCAATGTAATTTCAATGTAAACCCGGCTACTTTGTGGTTGGTCCGCTGAAGACAAGCCCTTCATCTGTCAATTAAATACACGTTTACGTTCACTGTCGTCAACTATTTGCTGAATAATGTATACCACTGAGGTTATTAATGTTGAAATGCCTGGGTGAAATAAATAGAACCACAGCAGTAGCAACATTTCTTTGTTTTGTCCCCTCACCCCCTTTGCCACTTGTTTTCCCAAATCCACCTCCAGGGCTGACGTCCACCCTCTTGCAGCCGGCGAGCAAGCAGTCTGAGCGGGACAAGCCAGTGGGATGCACCGGTCTCTGGCTGGTTCTCTTTTCTTCCCCCCTGCTTCACTGGCTCCCGCCCTGTGACTTCCATGCGAGAATTCATCAGAAAAGTGACACTAAACACTTAAAGTACTTGTCAAATAAAGTTTCCATAACTGGTTTGTTATTTCAGGGAGCTATAATATATTTCCAAGGCTCAATTTCCCTGCCTTAGATGTTTATTTTTTTATTTGACACTACAAACACACATCTTTTATTTTGATACTTCAGTTTCTTGGTAGTGTGGATTTGCATATTAAATAAAATAAATTAAATAAACAATTAAATTAAATTAAATAAATATAAATTTAAATGTCTCAGGTCAAACTAACCGAGACATTTAAATTGATAATTTAACATTTATATATATTTTTTATATTTAGATTCATATTTAACATTTAAATATATAGTTAACATTTTATTTTATTTAGTTTTAAATTTAAGATTTATATTAATATATAGCTGCGATTGGCTGGCGACCAGTTCAGGGTGTACCCCGCCTCTCGTCCGAAGATAGGTGGAATTGGTTCCAGCACGCCCGCGACGCTTGTGAGGATGACCGGTACAGAAAATGGATGGATATTTATATATAGATATAACATTTATATATAGCTAGATATTGAACATTATGTTTTTAGATATTTAAATTTACATAGGATTTATGGATATATTTAGCATTTATATCTATTTAGCAATTAGATTTATGATTATAGGCATGGTGTGCGACTGGTTAGAGCGTCTGCCTCACAGTTCTGAGGACCGGAGTTCAATCCCCGGCCCCGCCTGTGTGGAGTTTGCATGTTTTCCCCGTGCCTGCGTGGGTTTTCTCCAGGCACTCCGGTTTCCTCCCACATCCCAAAAATATGCTTGGTAGGTTAACTGACAACTCTAAATTGCCCGTAGGTGTGAATGTGAGTGCGAATGGTTGTTTGTTTGTCTGTGCCTTGCGATTTGGCTGGCAACCAGTTCCGGGTGTAACCCACCTCCTGCCCGATGATAGCTGGGATAGGCTCCAGCACGCCCGCGACCCTCGTGAGGAGAAGCGGCTCAGAAAATAGATGGATGGATTTATGATTATAGTTAGATATATATTCAATATTTAAATATATATCTTTAACATTTAGATTTTAGATTTAGGTGTAACATTAAATATTTGCATTTAACTATTAAGTTGACAAATATTGTTCTAAATGTGCAGAAAGGTAACTCAAAAATTCACACTAGATTTTTTAAACACCTTTTTAAGCTAAATGTTACAAAATGTTGCTGTTATTTTTGGCATGAGCAGCTTTACAGACGGCACCCCATAGCTATTTAGCTCCTTAACTCATCAGGTTGCACGCTAGTCGTTAGCACGCGAACACAACAGTTAATGTTCCCTTAAGTGTCTCTGTTCTCTCAATCTAGGCATTGCACATGGTGCAAGGATGTAGAGTGTTGGACGGAGCCAACAACGGCAAGAGTGTACCACCGGTTCGCTGGAGTTCCATGAGCCCACTAGTGGCTAATGACACAGCCGTCCAACTCGCTCACTGTGTGATCCGCGCGCCTCCTCACCACAATGATGACAATTTATTGAGTCCATTTTATTTATCGAACGATGAGTTGATATACAGTCCCCTCCAAAAGTATTGGAACGGCAAGGTCAATTCCTTTGTTTTTGCTGTATACTGAAAACATTTGGGTTTCAGATCAAAAGATAAATATAAGACACAATTTCAGAATCCCTTTTATTTCATGGTATTTAAATCGAGATGTGTTAAACAACTCAGGAAAGAGCACCTTTTGTTTGAAGCCACCCACTTTTCAAGTGAGCAAAAGTATTGTAACGTGTGACTGATTGGTGTTTAGAGTTGCTCAGGTGTTGCCTTTTAGATGGACTGCTTAAATATTAGATAGTGATTATTTTTGGGTTTTGAAAACTGCATTTACTGTTAAGCAAACATGAAGACCAGAGAGCTGTCTATGAGAGAAAAGCAAATCATTTGAAGCTGAGAGAAGAGGGAAAATTGATCAGAGCTATTGCACAAACATGGGGCATAGCCATTACAACAATTTCGAATGTCCTGAAAAAGAAAGAAACTACTGGTGTACTGAGCAACAGACATCTAACAGGTCGGCCAAGGCTATCAACAGCAGTTGATGACAGAAACATTGTGAGAGCTGTGAAGAAACACCCAAAGACAACAGTAGTACCTGTAGTAATTATAGTGAAAGACCTAGTTGTAGGTAATGAACAAGGGTCCTAATACCTTTATTCATAGAATGAATGTTGAGTGTTTAGAATGTATATCAAGTCTACAGAGCCTTGTTAAAAGCCATTTTTTTGTGATTTAAAAAAATGACGAAGATTAAAAATGTCAGGATTTTATTCAATCCTTGGGTAATTTCACTTAGGCTAATGTCAACTATAACTGGTACAACTTGCAATTGTTTGGTGGGGCAGACCAAAAAAAAAAAAAAAATAAATCATAAAGCTAATATATAAGAGTATTCAATAAAGACGGGACATAATTTAAAAAGACTGATTAACCCCATCTTAAGTTAGATTTTGTTAGTTGGAGCTTCCAAACCATATAAGTGTGTTAAAATGTATCTGTCAGGAGAACGAAAGAAACAGGTCAGGGAGACTGCAAAGAGGCCTAAGAGCAACATTGAATGAGCTTGGGTATGGGGTAGGGTGGCAAAATAAATGTCCTCACTTATGAAACTTGGCTACAAGCATGTGGGAAAATTTTGTTTTTGGTGGTTTCTGGTCTGATGAGACTGAGGTCCTAGGTACGATTGACTGATGACCATTACAGGGTGCACTTAAAGTCAGCTGGGCTAGACTGCACTTCCCCTCAAAGACTGATGTGAATCAACCAAACTTTTTTTTTTTTTATATTCCATCCTGAAAGATTCCAATGCAGGGATCTCGTTTGATGTGTGTCCTGTGTCTGAGATGCGCAAAAATTAGCAGAAAAATTAGACACATGAAGTACAATGAGCACAAATTTAAATGCAACACTTTTGTTTTTGCTTCCATTTTTCGTGAGCTGGACTCTAAGATCTAAAACTTTTTCTACATAAACAAAAGGCCATTTCCCTCAAATTCTGTTAAAAAATCTGTGTGAGTGAGCATTTCGCCTTTGTCGAGATAATCCATCACACCTCACAGGTGTGGCATATCAAGAAGTTGATTAGACAGCATGATTATTGCACAGGGGTCCCTTAGGCTGGCCACAATAAAAGGCCAAATGTTCAGTTTTGCTTTATTTTGGGGGTTTGTGGGGGTCAGAAAACCAGTCAGTATCTGGTGTGACCACCATTTGCCTCACGCAGTGCAACACACCTCCTTCGCATAGAGTTGATCAGGTTGTTGATTGTGGCCTGTGGTATGTTGGTCCATTCCTCTTCAATGGGTGTGCCAAGTTGCTGGATATTGGCAGGAACTCAACTCGGTTACGACGACGAACTGCAGTCAGGTCGAGATTCCGATGAGGACGACGAGCATGCAGATGAGCTTCCCTGAAACAGTTTCTGACAGTTTGTGCAGAAATACTTTGGTTATGCAAACCGATTGTTGCAGCAGCTGTCCGGGTGGCTGGTCTCAGACGATCTTTGAGGTGAACATGCTGGATGTGGAAGTCCTGGGCTGGTGTGGTTACACGTGGTCTGCAGTTGTGAGGCCGGTTGGATGTACTGCCAAATTGTCTGAAACGCCTTTGGAGACGGCTTATGGTAGAGAAATGAACATTCAATTCATGGGCAACAGGTCTGGTGGACATTCCTGCAGTCAGCATGCCAATTGCATGCTCCCTCAGAACTTGCAACATCTGTAGCATTGTGCTGTGTGATAAAACTGCACATTTCAGTGGCCTTTTATTGTGGCCAGCCTAAGGCACACCTGTGCAATAATCATGCTGTCTAATCAGCACCTAGATATGCCACACCTATGAGGTTCCAGAGCGGAACTCATTGCTTTCAGACATCCTGGGACTCACATAGTCACAAGTGTAATATGATCTATGCAGTGTTTTTTAACAGGGGTGCAAAGACTTGGTATGTATACATTAGTATATATTATGTATATAGTACAACCCCAATTCCAATGAAGTTGGGACATTGTGTTAAACATAAATAAAAACAGAATACAATGATTTCCAAATCATTTTCAACCTATATTTAATTGTATACACTACAAAGACAATATATTTAATGTTCAAACTGATAAACTTTATTGTTTTTTAGCAAATAATCATTAACTTTGAATTTTATGGCTGCAACATGTTCCAATAAAGCTGGGACAAGGTCATGTTTACCACTGTGTTACATCACCTTTTCTTTTAACAACATTAAATGAATGTTTGGGAATTGAGGACACTAATTGTTGAAGCTTTGTAGGTGGAATCATTTCCCATTCTTGCTTGAAGTACAGCTTCAGCTGTTCAACAGTCCGGGGTCTCCCTTGTCATATTTTAGGCTTCATAATGCGCCACACATTTTCAATGGGAGACATGTCTGCACTGGAGGAAGGCCGGTCTAGTAACCACACTCTTTTACTACGAAGCCACGCTGTTTTAACACGTGCAGAATCTGGTTTGGCATTGTCTTGCTGAAATAAGTAGGGGCGCCCATGAAAAAGACGTTGCTTGGATGGCAGCATACCTTTCTCCAAAACCTGTATGTACTTTCAGCATTAATGGTGCCTTCACAGATGTGTAAGTTACCCATGCCATTGGCACTAACACAGCCCCATACCATCACAGATGCTGGCTTTTGAACTTTGCGTCCATAACAGTCCGGATGGTTCTTTTCCTCTTTGGCCCGGATGACACGACGTCCACAGTTTTCAAAAACAATTTGAAATGTGGACTTGACCACAAAACACTTTTCCACTTTGCATCAGTCCATCTTAGATGAGCTCGGGCCCAGAGAAGCCGGTGGCATTTCTGGGTGTTGTTGATAAATGGCTTTTGCTTTGCATAGTAAGAGTGTCAAGTTGCACTTATGGATGTAGAGCGTCAAACTGTATTTACTGACATTGGTTTTCTGAAGTGTTCCTGAGCCCATGTGCTGATATCCTTTACACATTGATGTCGGTTTTCTATGCCATTCCGCCTGAAGGATCGAAGGTCACGGGCATTCAATGTTGTTTATCGAACGCCTTGTTTACCTTGCCGCTTACAGTAATTTCTCCAGATTCTCTGAACCCTTTGATGATATTATGGACCGTAAATGATGAAATGCCTGAATTCCTTGCAATTGTACGTTGAGGAACATTGTCCTTAAACTGTTAAGACTATTTTCTCACGCACTTGTTCACAAAGAGGTGAACCTCGCCCAATCTTTGCTTGTGAATGACTGAGCAATTCAGGGAAGCTTCTTTTATACCCAATCATGGCACCCACTTGTTCCCAATTAGCCTGTTCAACTGTGGGATGTTCTAAACAGGTGTTTGATGAGCATTCCTCAACTTTCTCAAGTCTTTTTTGCCACCTGTCACAGATTTTTTGAAATGTGTTGCAGCCGTAAAATTAGTTAATGATTATTTGCTAATAACAATCAAGTTTATCAGTTTGAACATTAAATATCTTGTCTTTGTAGTGTATTAAATGAAATATAGGTTGAACATGATTTGTAAATAATGGTATTGTGTTTTTATTTATGTTTAACACAATGTCCCAACTTCTTTGGAATTGGGGTTGTAGTATATATAATTTGTAATTTATGTAATTTATTTTTCATGCAACTTACAGAGAAATAATCATAACCAGGAGTGCGTACACTTTGGATCTACTGTATGTATTAACATTAAATGAAAAATCAGGATTTTCACTGACACACTGGAAAGAAATTCTGGCAATATGTTGAATATAACAAGAAGGGCTGGCATAGTTGTGGCTATTCTACTTTGTACAGCACCAATAAACCCAGACTGTCACAGTCATTTCACAAAAATGGACAGGTCTCTTACTGTATGTACCTGGAGCTGATCGAGCAGGATACCGGCCTTCTGCTGGCATCGGAACTCCTGAGGCACGGTGCCATTAGGGTCATCAACTGACATTGCTTTATTAAACTGCAATGGTGGCTGAGGTCCGTCAGTTTTGTTCAGCAGAACTTCTTTCACAATGTCAGCAGGAGATTTAAAGACAACAGGAGCCTCCGGTGTCAGGGACTTTGGAGGATTCTTGGAAGACCATCTGCTCTTGGGAGGCTTGTAATCCCCTTTAGGGAAAGAGACCCTTGGCTTTACCTTGGATAAATCTGGTATCCAGTGACTTGGCAAGCCTTTTCTGTAAGAAGAACAGATTTAACTAACACAATAAGCAAAATGTAGAAAAGAGAATCATTATGGTTCAAGGATGAAACAATATCATTGGTACAGGTATGTGCCAACAAAAAAATTATATCGAAGGAAAGTTTATTATTTAAATAATATGTTTCAAAAAGTGAAACTTGTATATTTGTTCAACACACACAAAGTGAAATATTTCAAGCCTTTGTTTGTTTCAATGTTGATGATTATGGCAGAAAGACAAATCAATAAATCTAGTATTTCCAAAAATTTTAATATCATGACAAAGTTCAACATTGTAGGTAAACAATGATTTTATTTTCCAGCAGGATTTGCCACCCGCCCACAAAGCCAAAACTACCAATACCTGTTTTAATAGCCATGGAATAGCAGTACAGCAAACTCACATCACTTGAACCCCATTGAAAATTTATGGGGTAATGTCAAGAGGTAGATGAGGGAACGGAAACCCCGAAATGCAGACGATCTGAAGGCCAATATCAAAGCAGCTTGGGCTACAAAAACACCTGAACTGTGCCAAAGGCTGATCACCTCCATGCCACGCTGCCTTGATGCTCCAAAAGGAGGCCCAACGAAGTACTGAGGGCATATAACTTTAATACACTTTTCAGAAAGCCAACATTTCTGTGTTTAAGATCCTTTTTTTCGTGGACACATGAAATATTAAAATTTTGTGAAATACTGGATTTGTTTTATTTTTTTGTCTTTGTCATAATCATCAAAATTGAAACAAATAGAGCCTTAAAATATTTCAATTTGTGCATGGTGAATTCATATGCAAGTTTCACTTATGGAAACAAATTATTGAAATAAATGGACTTTCCCTCGATATTCATTTTTTTTGGCACATACCTGAATAGCTGAATCACCTTGGTTCATTAGGTCTTCTGGGAGTGTGACAGCAGTCTTCCTTAGGTTTGTTATAAGATCTTGTCCTTGAAAGTACAGCATCATGACAGGGGTGTGACCTTCCCGCTGGTGAGTGATAGGAATTTTTAGGACCAGTCTTTGAACATTCATTACTAACATTACTCTGACGATTAGACAGAGGTGGTTGAGGAGATATAGCATCTACTTCTAGTTCTTGTTCTTTGTTTTCAGAGTTTTGTTGATGGTGAAGACTGGATTCATAGCTAATGAGGCTGTTTGAGTCTAGAGGACTGTCTGTAAATCCCAGATCTGGAACAGTTTCATTAGTGATCCCTGGAGCAGTAGCCATTTCCTCAGGAGTAAAATGGCACAGGTGAGTGAAAATGGGGAGGGTGGGACGAGAAGAAGCCTGGTATGTTGGACATTGAGGTTTGCAGTCTCCATCAGCTTCTACTATCAAGGGTGGAGAGTCAAAAAATTGGCACTCGCTGATGATCTCTGACTCTTCTTTGCTATTGTTGACTGGTCCATTTCGCAAACCCCACTCACCTTCTGGTCCATCTCTCTCTCCCTGAGCCATGTCCAAGTACGTGTCCCTCTCAGAGAAGTGATCTGTCTTCTGTCCTTCTTTTGGCATCTTCATTTCATTTGCCATGTCTTCATTACATCTTTGTTCTTGTAAGATGCAAATGTCATCAGAGACTATAAAAATGGAAAAAAAATGTACAGGAAAACGATGTAAACGGTCTTGCAAGTATGGCCGTTGTTCTCATTACTATATACCAATATTAATTTGAACAGAGTAAACTGTAAATACAGTAGGACAAAAATTATTTAGCCGAATAAACCAAAAAATTTAAAATAACCCCCACCGCCCAACATTTCTTTTCCACTTTGTAGAGGTGGTGATTTCTCCAATAAAGAATCCATCACATTTAGATAAAGATCATTTCACTGTTTTTGCATCTGAGGTCTCTCTATCGCTCTCTCGGTGTGTGTGTGTGTGTGTATGTATGAATGTACAGTGGGTATGGAAAGTATTCAGACCCCCTTAAATTTCTATAATTATATTATATAGCAGCGATTTGCTAAAATCATTTAAGTTAATTTTTTTCCTCATTAACGTACACACAGCACCCCATATTGACAGAAAAAATACAGAATTGTTGACATTTTTGCAAATTTATTAAAAAAGAGAAACTGACAGCCCTAAGTATTTTGACTTTTTGCTGTGAAACTCATATTTAACTCGGGTGCTGTCCATTTCTTCTGATCATCCTTGTGATGGTTCTACACCTTCATTGGAGTCCAGCTGTGTTTGATTATACTGATTGGACTTGATTAGGAAATCCAAACACCTGTCTATATAAGACCTTACAGCTCACAGTGCATGTCAGAGCAAATGAGAATCATGAGGTCAAAGGAACTGCCTGAAGAGCTCAGAGCCAGAATTGTGGCAAGGCGCAGATCTGGCCAAGGTTACAAAACGATCTCTGCTGCACTTAAGGTTCCTAAGAGCACAGTGGCCTCCATAATCCTTAAATGGAAGAAGTTTGGGATGACCAGAACCCTTCCTAGAGCTGACCATCTGGCCAAACTGACCAATCAGGGGAGAAGAGCCTTGGTGAGACAGGTAAAGAAGAACCCAAAGACCACCGTGGCTGAGCTCTAGAGATGCAGTCGGGAGATGGAAGAAAGTTCTAAAGTTCACTGAAGCTCTGCACCAGTCGGGGCTTTATGGCAGAGTGGCCCTCTTTTCAGTGCAAGACACATGAAAGCACACATTTAGTTTGCTAAAATACACCTCAAGATGGTGAGAAATATGATTCTTTGGTCTGATGAGACCAAGATGGAACTTTTTGGCCTGAAAGAAAGAAAACCAGGCATTGCTCATCACCTGTCCAATACAGTCCCAACAGTCAAGCATGGTGGTGGCAGCATCATGCTGTGGGGGTGTTTTCCAGCTACAGGGACAAGACAACTGGTTGCCATCGAAGGAAAGATTAATGCGGCCAAGTACAGCGATATCCTGGACGAAAACCTGCTCAGGATCTCAGACTGGCCCGAAGGTTCATCTTCCAACATGACAATGACCCTAAGCACACAGCTAAAATAACGAAGGAGTGGCTACAGAACAACTCCGTGACTGTTTTTGAATGGCCCAGCCAGAGCCCTGACTTAAACTCAATTGAGTATCTCCGGAGAGACCTGAAAATGGTTGCCCACCAACGTTCACCATCCAACCTGACAGAACTGGAGGGGATCTGCAAAGAGGAATGGCAGAGGATACCCAAATCCAGGTGGAAAAAAAATTCATTCCATCATTCCCCAAAAGACTCATGGCTGTATTAGCTCAAAAGGGTGCTTCTATTAAATACTGAGCAAAGGGTCTGAATCCTTATGGCTGTGTGATATTTCATTTTTTTCATTTTTTAATAAATCTGCAAAAATATTCTGGTTTTTTTTTGTCAATATGGGGTGCTGTGTGTAAATTAATGAGGAAAAAATTAACTTAATTGATTTTAGCAAATGGCTGCAATATAGCAGAGTGAAAAATTTAAGGGGTCTGAATACTTTCCGTACCCACTGTATATATACAGACTTTTAATTACAGCCAGCGCCAATTCCACGGATTCTTGATCCCGTTACCCTTATCAAGCTTCTTTACAATGTCGGTCTCACCGTCCTCCCTCAGTACTATGTCCCTACGTGACACCCACATACCACAAACTTATTAATATAAAAACTTGATAGCCTACAATTAATTTAAATGTGTAGAAAGATCGTACCGATAAAATATAAATGGCAGAAGATTTGCACTGTGCCTGCCGTAATACAGTCTCCAATGTTATAAATATGATGGTCATGATTACAGACCGTCAATGTCGAAAGAGTACTACAATAATCCTGCCCAGAATTCTTTTTGCAAATTTACATTTATGATTCCTCTACTTGTCAAATTCGCGGAATGCCGCGGATCCGCTGACTTTTCACAGTCCTGGAGTAATATATACTTAATTTTCCTCGCAGGATAAAGAAAGTTAATGTATATTGTAAGTTATGTTTGCACCGCCATCCATTTTCCGTACCGCTTATCCTTACTAGGGTGCTGGAACCTATCTCAGCTAACTCTAAGTGAAATATGCTGAACTGAACCCTGAACTGGTCGCCAGCCAATTGCAGGGCACATATAAACAACCACTCGCACTCACATTCACACCTACGGGCAATTTAGAGTCTTCAATTAACCTACCATGCATGTTTTTGGGATGTGGGAGGAAACCGGAGCACCCGGAGAAAAAACATCCAGGCACGGGAAGAACATACAAACAACACAGGCGAGGCCGGATTTGAACCCGTGTCCTCAGAACTGTGAGGCAGACTTGCTAATCAGTCGTACACCGTTCCACCCTGTTTGCACACATAACCAAGTTAATTAGAACAGCAAAGGTAAGGTTGTCTAATGACTCACAGGTTGACAATACATCAATATCATCCAGATGTTCATTTAGGATGAAACCTAGCTCCTCGGGTGGCATATCCTGTACCTCACAGCCACCAAGACCCTCTTGGATGGGGGATGCAGGAGATGGGGCTTGATTACATTCTGTATCGTCATCATGTTTCTGTGTCTCATCCACTAGTGGCAATCCAATGATGCCATTCTCATCCATCTGGCTACAAAAGTCATGATCTTGTTCTTCCCCCTCATCGCATTCATCTTCAGACGTTTCAGAGCTGGGGGGTGAGATGCAGGCTGGAGCTGGAGTCCAAGACAGAACCCCTGCTTTTGTGTTTTTTACCGTCTCCATTCACTTCTCAGCTTATTGTGACTCAACTGTGACATAGGGAAATGTTGCAGGCTGGCTCTTGTGGTCCCATCCGTGCAGAGGAAGTCTTTGAATGTAGCTCCTAAAATATGACAGAACACTGTTTAATACCCATTAAAAGCATAGAGAAATACATGAACTTTAAGACTAAAAACATACAATATCATTATATAAAAAAAACAAACCTAAATGTACCTTTAGCTAATGCATTACACTTTTTAGTCACATACAGTGGTGCACAGTAGTGCTGCACCCTGTGAGGAAGGGAAGCAGAAAAGGACAGGACAGGATAAGACAGGATGGTTCAGAACAAGACATATAGTGTGACCCCGGCAGTGCAACTGTAGTGTGGAGTGGCTGGCTACGTATAAACAGTTGTGCTCATATGTTTACATACACTGGCAGAATTGATCATTTCTTGGCCATTTTTCAGAGACTATAAATGATAACACAAAAACTTTCCTTTCACTCATGGTTAGTGCTTGGGTGAAGCCATTTATTATATATATAAAAAAACTGTGTTTCCTCTTTTTAAAATCATAATGACAACATTATGATTTCATAATGACCCTGATCAAAAATTTACATACCCTTGATATTTTGGCCTGAGAACATTGACACAAATGGGTTTGAATGTCTACTAAAGGTAACCATCCACACCTGTGACCTGTCTGCTTGTAATCAGTGTGTGTATAAAGGTTCAGTGAGGTTCTGGGCTCCTGACAGACCCTTGGACTGACATCTCTGGATTCTGAGTCATGGGGAAAGCAAAATAATTGTCAAAAGATCTGCGGGAAAAAGTAATTGAACTGTATAAAACAGGGAAGGGATATAAGAAGATATCCAAGGAACTGAGAATGCCAATCAGCAGTGTTCAAACTCTAATTAAGAAGTGGAAAATTAGAGATTCTGTTGAAACCAAACCAAGATCAGGCCGACCACAAAAACTTTCGACCAGGAAAATTGTTAAAGATGCAAAGAAAAGCCCACAGATGACTTCAGCTGACATATAGGACTCTGAAAAAAAAGTGGTTTACATGTTTCAAGATGCACAATAAGAAGGCACTTGAAGAAAAATGGGCTGCATGGTCAGGTCTCCAGAAGAAAGCCATTACAATGCCAATGCCACACAAAAAAAAAACAAAAAAAAACATCACACTTACCATATGTCAAACATCAGGGAGACAAGCCTCAAAACTTCTAGAACAAAATCATTTGGAGTGATGAGACAAAAATGTAACTTTTTCGCCACAACCTTAAACGTTACATTTGGAGAGGAGTCAACAAGGCCGATGATGAAAGGTACACCATTTCTACTGTGAAACATGGAGGTGGATCGCTGATGTTTTGGGGATGTGTGAGCTACAAAGGCACGAGAAACTTGGTCAAAATTGATGGCAAGATGAATCCAGCATGTTATCAAAAAATACTAAAGGAAAATTTGCACTCATCAGCCCGGAAGCTACGCATGGGATGTACTTGGATATTCCAACTTAATGATCCAAAACACAAAGCCAAGTCCACCTGTCATTGGCTACAGCAGAATAAAGTGAAGGTTCTGGAGTGACACATCTCACTCTCCTGACCTCAATATCATTGAGCCACTTCTGGGGAGAGCTCAAGCGTGCAGTTCATACAAGACAGCCCAAGAATTTACAGGAACTGGAGGCTTTTTGCCAAGAAGAAAAGGCAGTTTTACCATCAGAGAACAACTACCACAAAAGACTCCAAGCTGTCAATTCCTTTCATCCAAGCTTCTCCAGCTCAGCGTCTGCCATCTGCCAGTGGATTTACAGCTTTCTGACGGGCAGGACACAGCAGGTGAGGCCACCTCATCCACACGCAGCATCAGCACTGGGGTGCCCCAGGGTTGTGTCCTCTCTCCGCTGCTCTTCTCTCTCTCTACACAAACGACAACACCTCAGCGCACCTGACTGTCAAACTCCTGAAGTTTGCAGATGACACCACTGTCATCGGCCTCATCAAGGACGGTGACGAGTCTGCATATCGACAGGAAGCGGAGCGGCTGGAGCTGCGGTGCGGCCGACACAACCTGGAGCTGAACACGCTCAAGACTGTAGAGATGATCGTGGACTTCAGGAGGCATCCTTCGCCACAGCTGCCCCTCACGGTGTCCAGCTGCCGTGTCAACCATCGAGACCTTCAAGTTCCTGGGAATTACAGTCTCTCAGGACCTGAAGTGGGTGACCAAGATCAACTCCGTCCTCAAAAAGGCCCAGCAGAGGATGTACTTCCTGCGGCTTCTGAGAAAGCACGGCCTGCCACCGGAGCTGCTGAGACAGTTCTACACAGCGGTCATCGAATCAGTCCTGTGTTCTTCCATCACAGTCTGGTTTGGTGCTGCTACAAAGAAGGACAAACTCCGACTGCAACGGACAATCAAAACTGCTGAAAGGATTACCCACCCTTGAGGACTTGCACGCTGCCAGAACTAAGACAAGAGCGTGCAAAATCCTCTCGGACCCTCCACATCCCTGTCACCAGCTCTTCCAGCTCCTTCCCTCAGGTAGGCGCTACCGATCAATGCAAACTAGAACTAGCAGACATTCCAACAGCTTCTTCCCTGTTGCAATCAACTTCTTAAACACCTAACCTAATTCCATTACAACATGCTGGCAATTTTTTGACTTGAGTTCGTTGTCACATTTCTGTGGGGCATTACTCGTGCACTCAATGTAGTTGTCTCGCCACGCTGCACTATTTGCATATCTGTTGTTGACCAATACTGGCCACTCATGCCAGAGTAGCATCTGCTCCATTTGCACACTGATTGAGGACTATCTGCAACATTTGCACAATCAACATTGTCCCAGATTATCACACAACTCGTCACTTTAAACCGCAGACACTCCTTGAAGTCTCGGCGCCCTTTGCGCAATGGTCATTGCACCGGACTATTGCAATATTAGTCATTCAAACTGCTCTAAGTGCTAGAGGACTCTGCATCTTTTTGCACAATTGTCCAAAAAAATAAATAAAAATGTACCGGCATTACCAGATAACTAGCAACCCTTTACTGCTCAGTGACTGTTTTTTTTGTCATCAATGTCTTTATGTCTCAAAAGTGTTCTCTGTCAATTGACTGTCTGTTGTCGTACTAGAGCGGCTCCAACTAAGGAGACAAATTCCTTGTGTAGTTTTTGGACATACTTAGCAAATAAAGATGATTCTGATTCTGATTATTCTGATTGATGTTAAAGGGGGCAATACACGGTATTAAAAACTGGGGTATGTAAACTTTTAATAAGGGTCATTTGGGTAGTTTATGTTGTCATTATGATTTTAAAAGAGTAAACACGGTTGTTAAATAGTGCACCCAAGCACTAAGCATTCATGAAAAAGGTTTTTGTGTTATCATTCATATTCTCTGAAAATGGCCAACAAATCATAAATTCTGCCAGGGTATGTAAACTTATGAGCACAACTGTACTATATTGCCAAAGGTATTTTTGCTCATCCATCCAACTAATTGTACTCAGGTGTTCTAATCCCTTCCATGGCCACAGGTGTATAAAATCAAGCACCTCGAACATGCAGACGGTTTTTACAAACATTTGTAAAAGAATGGGTCGCTCTCAGGATCTCAGGGAATTCCAGTGTGGAACTGTGATAGGATGCCACCTGTGCAACAAGTCCCGTTGTGAAACTTCCTCCCTCCTAAATATTCCACAGTTGACTGTCAGATGTATTATAAGAACGTGAAAGCGTTTAGGAATGACAGAAACAGCCCCGAAGCGGTAGGCCTACGTAACATGACAGTGTTGGGTCAGCAGATGCTGAGGCACATTGTGCGAAGAGGTCGTCAACTTTCTGACGAGTCAATTGCTACAGACCTCCAAACTTCATGTGGCCTTCAGATTAGCTCAAGAAAAGCGCACAGAGAGCTTCATGGAATGGGGTTCCATGGCCGAGCAGCTGCATCCAAGCCATACATCACCAAATGCAATACAAAACATTGGATACCACTGGACTCTAGAGGATTGGAGAGGCGTTTTCTAGAGTGACGAATCACACTTCTTCATCTGGCAAACTGATGGATGAGTCTGGGTTTGGCGGTTGCCAGGAGAACAGTACTTGTGTGACTGCATTGTGCCAAGTGTAAAGTTTGGAGGGAGATTATGGTGGGGGGTTGTTTTTCCGGAGCTGGGCTTGGCCCCTAAATTCTAGTGAAAGGAACTCTGAATGCTTCAGCGTGCCAAGAGATTTTGGGCAATTCCATGCTCCCAACTTTGTGGGAACAGTTTGGAGCTGGCCCCTTCCTCTTCCAACATGACTGTGCACCAGTGCACAAAGCAGGGGCAAGGTCCATAAAGACATGGATGACAATCTGGTGTGGATGAACTTGACTGGGCTGAACAGTACCCTGACCTCAACCAGACAGAACACCTTTGGAATGAATTAGAGCGGAGACTGAGAGCCTGGCCTTCTTGTCCAACATCAGTGTGTGACCTCACAAATGGACTTCTGGAAGAATGGTTAAATTCCCATAAACACACTCCTAAACCTTGTGGACAGCCTTCCCAGGGGTGTTGAAGCTGTTATAGCTGCAAAGGGTGGACCGACATCATATTGAACTCTTATTAGGTTTAAGAATGTGATGTTACTAACTGTTATGTCTGCTACTGCTTGTTGTTGCTACTTTGTGTGTGGTGGACTAATATAATAAACAAGTATCACTTTTTGAAACAAATTATTGAAATAAATGGACTTTTCTTCAATATTCAATTTTTTTTAGAACATATAGTGGGTACGGAAGGTATTCAGACCTCCTTAAATTTTTCACTCTGTTATATTGCATCCATTTGCTAAAATAATTTAAGTTAATTTTTTCCTCAATGTACACACAGCACCCCCTTGACAGAAAAAAAACAGAATTGTTGAAATTTTTGCAGATGTATTAAAGAAGGAAAACTGAAATATCACACAGCCTTAAGTATTCAGACCCTTTGCTGTGACACTTGTATATTTAACTACTATACTGTACTGTACTATAAATTTCTTCTGAGATGTTTCTACACCTTCATTGGAGTCCGGCTGTGTTTGATTATATTGATTGGACTTGCCACACACCTGTCTATATAAGACCTTACAGCTCACACTGCATGTCAGCGCAAATGAGAATCCTGAGGTCAAAGGAAGTGCCTGAAGAGCTCAGAGCAATAATTGTGGCAAGACACAGATCTGGCCAAGGTTACAAAAACAATTCTGCTGCACTTAAGGTTTCTAAGAGCACAGTGGCCTCCATAATCCTGAAATGGAAGATGTTTGGGATGACCCGAACCCTGTCCTTGGTGAGAGAGGTAAAGAGGAACCCAAACATCACTGTGGATGAGCTCCAGAGATGTAGTCAGGAGATCGGAGAAAGTTCTAGAAAGTCAACAATCACTGCAGCCCTACACTAGTCAGGGCTTTATGGCAGAGTGCCCCGACCGAAGCCTCTCCTCCTTACAAGACACACGAAAACCCACATGGATAAAAAAAAAAACACCTGAAGGACTCTAAGAATGTGAGAAATAAGATTCTCTGGTCTGATGAGACCAAGATAGAACTTTTTGGCCTTAATTCGAAGCGGTATGTGTGGAGAAAAGCAGGCGCTGCTCATCACCTCTCCAATACAGTCCCAAAAGTGAAGCATGGTGGTGGCAGCATCATGCTGTGGCAGTGTTTTTCTGCTGCAGGGACAGGATGACTGGTTGCAATCGAAGGAAAGATATATGCGGCCAAGTGCAGGGATATCCTGGACGAAAACCTTCTCCAGAGTGCTCAGGACCTCAGACTGGGCAGAAGGTTCACCTTCCAATAAGACAATGACGCCAAGTACACAGTTAAAATAATGAATGAGTGGCTTCCGAACAACTCCGTGACTGTTCTTGAATGGCCCAGCCAGAACCCTGACTTAAACCCAATTGAGCATCTCTGGCGAGACCTGAAAATGGCTGTCCACCAACGTTCACCATCCAACCTGACATAACTGGAGAGGATCTGCAAGGAGGAATGGCAGAGGATCCCGAAATCCAGGTGTGAAAAACTTGTTGCATCATTCCCAAAAAGACTCATGGCTGTTTGAGCTCAAATGGGTTCTTCTACTAAATACTGAGCAAAGGGTCTCAATACTTATATTTCAGTTTTTGGTGCTGTATGTACATTAATGAGTGAAAAATGAACTTATATGATTTTAGCAAATGGCTGCAATATAACCAAGAGTGAAAAATTTAAGGGGACCTAAATACTTTCCGTACCCACTGTACCTGTAGTAGAGCAGCACTGACATTCTCATTTAGAGAAGTGGCTGCACTTCTTCTTCAGTATCCCAGATTAACAAGGAGATTGTTAGCCTGGTACATCTGGCACTCTCTATATCTGTACACAATTATTCTACATATATAGTCATGGTGGAGAAAGCTGTCACACTGGCTAACATGCCAAACTGTATTCACTATGCAATTTTGGAGACCACAAAAGAATGAGAGCAGACCGCTCAGCAGCTGAACAAATGTAGGCCATTTAGAATAGAATCCATGAGAATTTTATGTGAGGAAACCACAAAATATCATCTGCAGGTATCCAAATTTAGTTTGAGAGTAAACAAAAGTTTTGAGAGTAAATCCCAAAAATACCTTGTGAAGCATTGTAAGATTGCTTATTGTAAGAATAAAGAA
This sequence comes from Phycodurus eques, assembly GCF_024500275.1. Classification (NCBI taxonomy): domain Eukaryota; kingdom Metazoa; phylum Chordata; class Actinopteri; order Syngnathiformes; family Syngnathidae; genus Phycodurus; species Phycodurus eques. The sequence goes on from NC_084539.1 coordinate 4,050,114, forward strand.
AATAAATAACATACCTGTTGACCTGCACATGCCTAAATGAATTGAGGATTTTCCTCTGTGCCCAGACAGGGGGTAATTAATCTGCATTTAACCCATTACTGTGGGCGGGGGTGGGGCTTCCCACACACACAATGATCACTCATGTACATCTCACGTCAGGAAGAAAATGTACTGTGGCTGAATACCTTATTGCCATGCAGTAAACATGTAAGCAGATGTGTGAATGTTTAGCAAAAAAAAAAGAAATAAAAGGAATAGATAAAGGGACTGAATGGGCTTAACTGTCAACCCCACAAAAGCTGTCCAAAAATAAGTCTTCCGTGTCAAAAGACACTGTCTGCGGGATATGTTACAGGCTGACATCAGAACACAGTAAAACTGAGCTTTGATGTGACCGTGAGTAGTGGTACAAACCACAGTGAGATGTTTGGGGCGGACCCAGCTAATCGTCTTAGAAGAACCAGCATGCTGTTGACATGATACATCTGTCTGGAATGCATGTGGGAGTCTTCAGGTAAAGCATATGGACCCTCTTAACATCCGCATTTCCTTGTTGGCCTTTGACAGTAGTCCTGATTATTTGCCAGGTGCGTCCTCCACCTGAGTAAAAAATTCTGCACCCTAAATAAATCCCTCCTTTTTCCTCACCATTAAAAGAATGGTGTTGTGATGCCACTAGTTAACTGTAATTGCATTTACGTACTATCCAAGCTTGCGTCAATGGAGGCGTGATTACAATACGTGGCATCGTTAAAACATTTGTTTAAAGTGGCTGCTATGAGCAGCACAGGCATTCAAGTGATGCTAAACATTTCAACACTGACCCAAAACTAGTTAAGGATTGGAAAAAAACAAAACTATTTAATCCTCACTGGGAGGGAGGGTCAGAATGATGGCAAGACGTTGGAAGGAAACTTTTTAGAATTATTTTTTTTCCCCATGAGGGCGTACACAACCAAATAGTATCCAGAAAAAGGACAAACAAATAAAACAACATCAATCAAGGTCATAAATTAATGTATAAAATACATAATGACACATCATATGTGGTAATATATTTGTATTAAATGTTATATCGAAAATATAAAAAATGTTATACATTTTGACATTAAAAATGGCGTGTAATGAACTTGCTTGCACAGTGATGTAAGAACACATCATGTGGCACACAATCCGTTACCGCCGTACTTTTACGCCAAACATTTTTCAATTGCTTGTTTTGTATTTTTAGCAGCGTTTTTCAGACAGATACTTACTATAATTATGACTTTACCAGGCTAGTGATACATTTTTCGGTTATGTCACCACCATAGGAACAGAACGTCGATGTAAATCAAGGACCCTATGTTTGTATTAAAAAACGTGGTACCTGTGTACTCTTCAGTTTAGTAAACAAATGCCTATAGTCACTAAATATGAAAATAAGATGCCGTGTATAATATCTGGTCTATGGCGTCTCTTAGAGTTCCTTGCCACACTGTACAAGTCACAACTTAAGTTGTTTTTGCATTTCTCTATTGAGATGATTTCCAACTGTCACAAGTACAAAGTACAGGCAGAGAGAGGCAAGTAAGTAGCACACAATATGCAAGGATATAACGTTGGACCGCAGCCACATTGAAATTGTTCATTCAGATTTCATTTAACAATAAATGGAAATTTTGCACTTACATAGACACACAACTTCCAGAAAACTACAGATTGTTTAAGAATTGCGCTGGAAATGAATTATTATGTGGTCTTGCCAAGTAAAACTAAACTATATACTGAACTAGTATGACTTCTAAAGTAAAACTGAGCTGGTATTCAGCCCTAATATAAATTTGCCCACCAACCACAATAGGGGTCACCAACATGAGTCTCCTGCGGGCCTGTTTAAAAAATAATTAAAAAAAAAAAAAAAAAGCTCACCAGTGATGGGACATCGTGACTTCCTAGGAATGTTGTAGAAGTGATCATTTGTAAATGTAAGCACTTGCAGAGATTTATTGAAGTGCTGATCATTGATATTTATGTTTCTTCCTACCTTGCTGATAATCATAGTGAGAAATCATTAACGTGATCAGCGTCTTCACATTGACGAGTATGATTTGTTAATACATATAATCTTGTTATTATTATTTTTCATTGTTCCATGAAATTATTTGAGAACCCACCCAAGAAGTAGCTCTGTTTTCAAAAAGGTGGTGACGCCTCCTGATCTAATGACATCCAATCCAAAAAAATAAAAAATAAATCAAAGATAATTACGCTTTGGTTTGATTTACACTGTCAGAAGTATGATAATACAAAATAGCACAAACTTCTCAACAGCAAAAATAGGAAAACATCTTGGTGAGGCACGCTCACAATATGTTCATCTTGCAGACAAGACACGTCCAAGCGTTAAACCTTACCGCTTCACAACTCTTGCTGCTCTTGTTGTTGTTGCTGAACAACAACTGTCAAGAAATACCAACCAGCCCGGCTTACTGCTAAGCTGAGAAACCAAGCGAGCAAAGGGTCTACATTGATCCTGAAGACAAAATATTTTCCGACAACAAAGATTCAATAAGTTGGATATCAAAAGCAATCACCTGTACCTTGGAATAAAAAGCCTCGCAGGCAGGGTATCGCAGGGATCCGTTGCCATGAAAACCGCTAAACTAATACGAATGAGCGCAAAGACCCGCCCCTGTGTCACCATGGCGCACACTCGGCACAACAAACCAGCGCTCAACGAAATCAACGGGTTTCAATTCACCGCCGTACGTCAAACTATAAAGTAAGCACATTTACTTCAGTGCAAAGGTTTTCACTTACACAGGAACAGACGACGGTTAGTGTTAACAAGCTAACACGACGATGTACGATATGGTTCACTTGACCTCCTTACACACATTTTAATATTGCCAACACAATTAGACCCCACGAAAACGCCTTTGAAAAACAATGTTCGTCGCTTACTTTGGAACGTGCTTCACTGTTAGTTTCTCTCGAAGAAGCCATGTTTGTACAATTAAAGACGTCGTAGACGTTAATTAGCATGCTCGCGAGGTGGTTTGTAGATTTAACTTTTGTCAAGACCACTTGGAAGACTAATGTTTATACCCTGTAGTTGTTCTCCCAGGTTCATGAGCCACTCTGCTTTTGTCAGAGAATCACGAGAGCATAGCTGCTCCCCGACCTTGCTTGTTACTGCTAAAAGTAGCACTCTATAATATCACCACTACATAAATATTACATTTGCGCATACAATATGATCGCTGTGCGATTTGTTCAAGTATTAATTCCTAACAGACAAAGAGAGGGTAAAAATTACGTATTTAAATAAAAGGGTTTTGATTGGTGAAGGGGTACCTTGCAGGAGGAGCTTAGTGGAAGATGAACATGTACCACGCGGCACCCGACTTGCTCTTGAAAGACTTGGCCACCAGGGGACAGTGTCAGCTCGTTTCTTTCCCATTATAATGACATTTATCACCTTCCGTGCATTTAATTGGCCTTTGAATACTTTGATACGAGTGATGTGCAACATACGAGTCATAGAGATACACAAATGCAGCCAAAAAAAAATTAAACAAACTGGATGGCATAGCGAATGTGATGTCAAAGCCTATAGCTGCTGCTGGGTTATTTAGTATTTTTTCCAACGTAATATGGTGTACATGAACAAATGTACGATGCTGAAAATGAAATATATTACCAAAAAAACTATTAAAAAAAACAAAATTCAGGATAAAAGGTTAGACCTTTCCATTATGTGAAATGCCAATAAATGCTATCTGAAATGTAAATAGGCGGCACGGCGGACGGCTGGTGAGAGCGTCTGCCTCACAGTTCTGAGGACCGGGGTTCAATCCCCGGCCCTGCCTGTGTGGAGTTTGCATGTTCTCCCCGTGCCTGCGTGGGTTTTCTCCGGGCACTCCGGTTTCCTCCCACATCCCAAAAACATGCGTGCTAGGTTATTTGACAACTCTAAATTGTCATGGGTGTGTGTTCCAGGTTTTCTCCCCCCCCCCCTGTTTCACACACACCTGCTCCTGTGAGCATCTTCACCACCTGTGCCTCGTTCACCCTAATTACCCCTTGTATTTAACCTCGTGTCTCATTCCCTCTCGTTGCCAGTTCGTTGTACCTTGTCGTCGCGTTCCAGCATTCCTTGTTTCCACGTCACAGACTCACAGTAAGACTTGACCCTGTTCCGATTATCGACCTCGCCTCATGTTTTTGGATACTGTTGCCTTTCTTGGATTGCCTGCCTGTGTACCGACCTATGCTCGTATATTAAACCTCTCTTTTTGGAAACTGTCCATTTGTTTTGAAGTCGTGCATTTTTGGGTCCAATCCTCTGTTCCGTTCATGACATAAATTGCCCGTAGGTGTGAATCTGAGTGCGAATGGTTGCTTGTTTGTATGTGCCCTGCGATTGGCTGTCAACCAGTTCAGGGTATACCCCGCCTTTTGCCCGATGATGGGCTGGGATGCGACCCTGGTGAGGAGAAGCGGCTCAGAAAATGGATGGATGGATGAAATGCAAATAACGGTTAAAGTGGTGTTTTCAATTTTTAAAATAAAAAATCACTTTTTGTCATATTTGTTAAAACTCTCAGTATGACATGACAGTAGTACACGAGTAAAAAGATCTGTGATAGAATTGGCCCTCTTATTTGGTTTGCAAGAGACCACAGCACCAAAGGATAAACAACCAATCAGAGACAGAAGGCATGACTGATGAAGCGTCAATCACTTCTCGTGGACTTGAGGCCACACTCATAGCAGGCACACCCCCATGCGACCTCGCACTGTCCTTTTATCTTTGTTAGCAACCTGTATGATCAATTAAAAATACAAAAAAGGTGATAAACATACCTGTTAAGCAGAAATTTTCCTATTTCCTCATTGCTTCTGAATCTTCTCAGCTGCCTGAGGTCTCCCCACCTCTAAACTGCAACACCAATCCCCTTTGTTTTGTTTTGGGACTTGTCCAATTCATTCTTTTTAGCATTCGTTGCTTCTTTGCTCTGCTTCTGTTTGCTAGTCTAATTATGCTCTGTTCAGGTCGGAGACTAGAAAATGTAGATCTGAAGAACCCTTTTGGATTAAAGATGAAAAGTATTCAACAAACAAGAAATCCACTTGCCTCGATTCCACCTTTACAGATTACATGAGTAAAAACCTCCAGCGCCTTAAATCAGCTGGGATAGACTCCAGCTCAGCTGGGACCCTAATGAGGACAAGTGGTAATAGAACAGTGATTCCCAACCAGATTTATCCAAATGTAATTAATCCATCCATTTTCTACCGCTTATCCGAGGTCTGGTCGCGGGGGCAGTAGCTTTAGCAGGGATCCCCAGACTTCCCTCTCCCCAGCCACTTCAACCATCTCTTCCGGGGCGATTCCCAGGCGTTCCCAGGCCAGCCGAAGGATGTAGTCTCTCCAGCGTGTCCTGGGTCGTCCCCGGGGTGTCCTCCCGGTGGGACGTGCCCAGAACACCTCACCAGGGAGGCGTCCGGGAGGCATCAGAATCAGATGCCCCAGCCACCTCATCTGGCTCCTCTCGATGTGGAGGAGCACCGGCTCTGAGATCCTCCCGGATGACGGAGCTTCTCACCCTATCTTTGAGGTCGGACACCCTGCGGAGGAAACTCATTTCGGCCGCTTGTATCCGGGATCTCGTTCTTTCGGTCACAACCCACAGCTCATGACCATAAGTGAGGGTAGGAACGTAGACCGACCGGTAAATCGAGAGCTTTGCCTTTCGGCTTAGCTCCTTCTTTACCACAATACTAAGTCCGTATCACTGCAGACGCTGCACCAATAGGCCTGTCAATCTCCCCTTCCATTCTTCCCTCACTCTATATAAAACAATATTTCACAAATTCTGCTAGGTTATGTAAATTTATGAGCACAACTGTACATATATGCAGTCATATGTACCCTTGTCATATTGGAATGAAAGTGTAGGCTACACCTTTTTTATAACCACTAGGTGGCGGTGGCATATTCGAATGAACGTGTACAGCTTTTTCATAACCACTAGATGTCGGCATACATTTATAAAATTTGAAAGTTTTTTTCCCCCCCAGTTACCCCTATACCTGTGTATAATGCGCACTATTGACTTTTGACAATTTTTTTGGCGGAAAGAATTGCACATTATTCACCAAAAACTACCGTAATCCATCTGGAGTCTAATGCACTATCCCAGCCTTCTCCACTACGCCTTCAAAATAGGTCCACTTGATGACCCCCTTGACCTTGAGAATCACACGGAGCCAGGTCAGCTGAGTAGGGAGGTTAGGTACATCAGGAACTGTTGGATGCTCAGGCCATTGTGAGCTCATGCCACAACTGTCACCTCCACTCGTAAACTGAACAAAGCGAATGCCACAGAATCTCTTTGTAGATGTGCTGGCTGATCACCTGGCCCACATTGAAAGCAAAAACTCTGTTAGGGTTTGAAATACATCTTGTTACACCAGTCCTCAAACTTTTCTGATACACCTCATATAGTGACAGGTAGAACTACAATTAAATGCTCTTCCTGGGTATTCACTTTTTGTCCCGCTTTTGTTTGGTGGTGTACCTGAGATTGTTCCTAATGTAAAATAGGTACATTGGCCCAATAAAGGTTTGGCAACACTAGGATGGAAAATTAATGGATGGAACTCATTTGATACTGTTACACGGCCCGAACGCACACTACAAAGTGATTGCCTGCTGTTTAACAAGTCTTGAGAAAAACATACAGTATATGCTGTAGAGTATTTATGTGGCATATATTTAAAAAAAAAAAAAAAAAAATCCATTGAAAAAAAATCCTGTCTTCATCCATATTCATAAAAATGTATTCTACTTCAGCCCATGTTTAGCTCAAATGGTCTTAATTTTGTGTAATTGTCATTTGACTTTCAGACAAACTAAAATTAATGCATCACCTTGTTTACTGTAAAAATTCAGCCAACCTCTGCAACATTAAAATGACGATTGGCAGCCTGTTAGTTTTGTGCAGTTATCTTTATTGAAAAATTAAACACACTTTCTGTATAAATAGCCACTGTATAACCCTCCTTGTTCAGATGTGACGGCTGAGAAACAAAAGCAAAAAAAGAGGCAGATGTAAAGCAATCTCAGGGGCAAAGCTGAACAATAACCCAAAATAAATGCGACTAATATAAGAGGAGGCACACTCAGTAAACAAATAAGCACAAGCAACTGAATTAACAAGGAAGTTGGGAGTGAAGGAGCCACTGTTGGGACTGCATGTTGCTGGGGTTTATGCCCCCCTGTCAAAGTGGGGGCCAGACCGCTATCATTGTGGCGTCTGATTAATGAGACTGTCTGAAGTTGCCATTACTGCCTCCACCATCTCGCCCACCCCACAGGCCTTTTAACAGTAGGTCAATAAGGCCCTACTGCTATTTTTTTTTTTTTTTTTTTTTTTTACACATTTATAAAAGATGGGCTCATTTAGGAGTTAAGCTACACACATTTTTAACCACTCTTTTATGAATCTTCAATTAAACAAATGTATTTTGAAACAAAAACATGGAAAAATAACTGTAATGGCTGTTTCTTGTTGTGCACAACATTTCTAATAATTATTCACACTTGCCTTTCTCAAAGTTGGATTTCCTTTTGTCAACACTTCACCTGAGCAGTATAAAGCGAGCAGCGGAACATTTTAGGTGCACTCACTCAAGGCACCCAAAGTCCGATTTGTCTATGTGAGTATCCGTGGCACACTGAAGCATGGTACACTTCCCTGGTCCCAGAATACTTGGAAGAGGGGGTCGAGGCCTGAACATGTTTGTTTATACACACACGGTCGCCTAACTTGGATGCGTTGTATCATCCAATGTGATTGTTCCTCCTGCAAGTTACTCATCATAACCGCCACCTTGCATAGTAGAAATGAACAGAGCAACTCAGAATAAGCAACAAAGACAGGAAAGTTGTAGTCATACGATGTTGTATTATGAAGTAATGGCACATGTGCTGAAGCCGGAGTCAGTGCAGAGCAGTGCGACTACAGGCCAGTGGGTGTCAGGAGAGGGAGGGCTAATCGCACAATAGCTAGAAGTGACCCGAGTGTCTTGGTCGAGAAATTTCGTATCGACCGCCACTGTTGTTTGCAACATTAACCTCAGTTGGAGAGATCAAACAACACTCATTTTAGTATTCGGTGGAACCTCTAAGGTTGTACGCAATTTATTATGGAACACTGGGATTTATTATGGGACACTGGTCGACCTGCAATCCAGGACTCCCCCAGAAGAGTATTAAAACAGCTGCAGCTCATTCAGAATGCTGCAGCGCGGGTTCGGACCAGAACTACGAAATCAGAGCATATTACTCCAATTCTAAAGTCTTTACACTGGCTCCCAGTCAGCTATAGAATAGATTTTAAAGTTCTGCTCCTGGTCTATAAATCACTAAATGGTTTAAGTCCTGAATACATAAAATAAACGCTAATGGGATATAAACCCAGTAGGGCTCTGAGATCGACAAACTCAGGTCGAATAGCGGCGCACAGAGTCCAAAGCAAACGTGGTGAAGCAGCATTTAGCTATTATACTGCACACAAATGAAATAAGTTGCCAACAGAAGTGACGTGAGCCCCAAGTGTGAATGTTTTTAAGTCCAGGTTAAAAACTCTTAGTTTTTCTCATGCTTTTTAGAGCATTTCCACTTTTAAATATGTCTTGCTCTGTACACTGTTTTAATTGTCTCTTTTAAAAAAAAAAAAAAATGTTTATAAGCTGTTTTTTTTTCTTGGTTTTTAAATGCTTTTAATCTTGTAAAGCACATTGAGTTACCTTGTATATGAAATGCGCTGTATAAATAAATTTGCTTTGCTTCGAGAACTACCAAAGATAAGAATATCCGATGTTTAGGCTTTGTTCGTGTTTACGTATATCGTATCATATTTGTAAAATAAATTCTATACATGTATTTAACTTTTGGCTGAAATTTTTGCCTGTAGTCATACAGGCAAAAGTCAAAATGTAGTCAAATTTTTGCCTGTAGTCATACTCGTTAGTGCAACATAAACAGGAAGTCTGCAAACCTGTTTTCGGGTTTGGTCACATGACGTTTCGCATGTAGCGGATTGGCTAAGCTAACTACTGTTAGAATTAAACTATAAAAACAGTGGGCCATTCCGTTTGATGGTAACAAAAGTGTAAAAGAAGGTAACTACTGTGAAACTTATAAATAACAAAACACTAACACTTGCATAAGAGATGGTCATACTAGATAAAAGTACTCTGTCGTATTCTGTCGTGAGTTTGCTTTATGTGGCTTCTTTTCTCACATTCTTTTTCTTTTAACACCCCTTGCTCAGAGTGGTCCTTTCGAAATATTTGTCTCAAAAAGCCAAAGAAAAAGCAAAGCACGTGAGTTTTTTCCTTTGATGAATTCCTTCCAATGAACAGATCTCTGAACTGAGTTCTCTTAAGCTGCACAGAGGTCTTGAGGTTTGCAGACATCTCGCGTAACTCTGGAATTTTGTGCGATTTAAGTGGCATATTTCCCCCCAAATTTAGCATGAATTTCAAATCGTACGACCTCAGAGGAACAACTGCATCCTGTCTTATTGCATTGGGGAAATAAACATTTAAATTGGTAGACAATTACCAAGGTTGTTTTTGAGGAGCACTGGTCACATTTGAACTCCTGTTTTGTAATGACTATGAAACCACACTTGAATAGTTTACGTTCACTGATGACACCTTTTTAAGCACTATTATTTCAAATGAAACATTTAATTTGTTACATGTCATAGCCTGTCTGGATTTCATGACAATGAAAAACCTCTCAAGTCGAAACCCACATTTTGGAGAAGTATATCATCTCAGTTCCATAACTCTCAGTTCAGCAACTTAATGTGGCTCTTTTTTTTATTTGGCTTTTTACTTATTCTAAAAGAAGGTCCAGCCACAACAAGAGGTGGTAAGAGAAGATGGATATGAGAGAGAAAAAATAAATAAATAAATAAATTACATCAGACATTACTGTATTTGAAGGGACGAGTATTAAAAGCAGTAACACTTATCAACGTGTTGTGACTTTTCATCAAAGTTATAGTGCAGCATTTTACTGTTTTCATGTTTTACAATGTAAATATGTTACCTTATTATTACAATGTTGAATGTAAAAAGAATGAATGTGAGACTCGATACTGTATACTTTTGTCATTAAAAGGTTTTCAAAAATAAAGTAAAATTTGGTAACAGTTTAATGTTAAATCTTAATTAAAATGGTGTATATTTATAAAAGGTTTTATGATGCTGGGAGTTCCATTATTGTGGGATAGATTGTTTCAACCTTAAGAGGCTCCACTGTATAATATCATAGTTGTTTTATCCATGAGACCAGTTACAAAAAAAGTGTTTTATCAGCTACAGAAGCAGATGAATCCTTTCAACCAAAACAGAAAAACTAAATATGATTCGGTGATATAGTAGAGTGCGTAGCTTTTCTCAGATTTACTGTTTGCTATCAAGAGGCTTGGATGCAATGATGTCCTCTGCTGTTTACATGGCATCATGTGTAACAACAAAAGCTCTCATTTCATGTGTATGTGCTTGATTGCATATTCAATTGTTGAGCAGCTGCACAGTAGCTCTTGTTTCTAGAGCACCGACAGGCACAAACACGACATTTGATGTGTCTTAAGTGCTGGAGTGACTATAGGACATTGATTAATTTCCAGAATCCAGACATCGCTTCTAATCAAGTAATGAATACAGTAGATTTGCAAATTGGCCACCGCACTCAAACACATGAGCAATGTAAGAGAATGAAAAGCAAATTAAATCCTAGCCAGTGTCTAATTGTGAGCATATTTCAGTGCCAGCAGTTTTTTTTTTGATTAGGTGCGCATTACCGTTGAATTAAGCCTTTAACATTTGCCGGTATAGGTTTGTTTTTTTTATTTCTTAGAATACAATGCAATTTAATTGTATCAGTAGACCACAGTACCAAGCAACACGTCCTTACACTTGTTGACAAAGGTTTGGTCTGAGACGTTTTAAGTTCACCTTACTTTTTGCACTGTGATAGTTAATGTTAAAAAAGAGAGACCCATGCAGTGCATCAATGTAATTGATTGTCATCCAGCATTAAAACAGATCCTTTTACTGTTTTTACACTTTGCTATTAACAGTGGCCAGCTTAATTTGTTATAGTGCCATTAAAAAAAAAAAAACTCTACGTGGGTCAAAATCAGCATCATACTACATTTCGAGGTTATGAACGGCGCGCAAAGAACTAGTATGCGCAACAGTGAAAGAAGGCAAGTTACCACTGTACTTACTGTTTGTTTCATTGATTGCTTTATATTGCATGTTTGCATTAGCGTAGGTTAGTCCAAATTCAGATTAGGTTACCACTGGAGTAATGGAACTTCCTGTAATTTTAATAAATTTTATGATGGCAATAGTTTAGTAAATTAGTTATTTGTCCACAAATGTATTTACCACATCTAAACTAATTGGACGTGGACCTGGAAGAGATTGTGTTGGACTTGAAAGGTTCCATCGTAGTGTGTCATGAGTGTGTGTGTTCTGGTTGTTGTCTTCCCCCTGTCTCGTACACACCTGCTCCTGAAAGCATCTTCCCCACCTGTGCCTCGTTTATCCTAATTACCCCTTGCATTTAACCTTGTGTCTCATTCTTTCTGGTCGCCAGTTCGTTGTACCTTGTTGTCACATTCCAGCATTCCTTGTTCCCACGTCACTGACTCATAGTAAGACAAGACCCTGTTCCGATTATTGACTTTGCCTCACATTTTTCGGATACTGTTGCCTTTTCGGATTGCCTGCCTGTGTACCGACCTATGCCCGTTTATTAAACCTCTCTTTTGTGAAACTGTCCATTTGTATTGCAGTCGTGCATTTTGGGCCCTGTCCTCTGTTCCGTTCATGACAGAACGAACTGGCCATAACATGGACCCAGCAGACTCAGACCCGGTGCGCAAAGTTCTTCAACCGCAGGGTCAACTCCTCTCAAAGCAGGATGAGCAGCTTGCTGCCCTCCACCTTCATCTAAAGGGACTGTCAGAGCATCACCACACTATGATGAGACAGGTGGCCTCACAGTTTGAAGTTCTAATAAATGTGGTTCAGAAGAAGTAACCAGCTGGCACAACACCTGATGCCGCCACTGTACCAACGTTTCCATGTGAAGCAGTCACCATGCAGCCACCTCCGCTGCGGTCTACCCACAGCTCTCTCGACCGGAGAGGTTCTCTGGAGATTTTGGAAAAATTAAGCCGTTCATCACTCAGTGCGAACTCCAACTTGAGCTGCAGGCAGCTGCCTTCCCCACCGAGCGCGCAAAGATCACTTTTATCATTTCCCACCTGACAGGTCGTGCGGAGGCGTGGGCAACTGCTGAATGGAGCCCCAATTCCGCCGCGTGTCATTCTTGGGCTTCTTTCGTAAAGACTCTGGAGCAAGTTTTTCAGTATTCCACACCAGATCGTGAGGCAGCTCGCGCCCTTGTCACCTTACAACAAGGCAAGCGCAGGGTGTCAGATTACGCGATTGAGTTTCGCATTCTAGCAACTGAGAGTCAGTGGAACAACAGCAGGGCACTACTCGATGCATTTTTTTCCAAGGACTATCCCCTGCCGTCAAGGATCGTTTGGTCCCACTTGACCTGCTGACCGACTTGGACACTCTCATCGCTCTCGCCGTAAAAATCGACAAAAAGCTTTTGGATCGCGAGCTGGACTGAGATCGGCGGAAGGATGCGTCACCGCGCACTTGGAGGACGAGCCTCGGTGACCAGCCAAACCAAGGCAGATCCCCCATTGCCGGTCTCAATCCACTTGCTAGCGTCACCACAGAGGAACCCTTGCAACTGGGCAGGTTCCGTCTCTCCCCTGGGAACGTTCAACGCCAGGTGAGGGAAGGGCGATGCTTCTGCGGGCAGTTGTCTCATTCCTTGAGCAACTGTCACGTCAAGATTGCTGGTGCCAGTAGCAAGGGCACGGGAGCGGTGAGTCTAAATTTCATTAAGGAAGACCCTCCCCGGGTTCCCTCCTCATTAGATGTATGCACCTTAGAACCTTTCAAGTAAGACGCCACCGCAACACCTATGCTGCAGACGGCAGTTTTATGGGCAAGATCACTCACTGCACCCAAACACTCACATTGACATTTCCTGATTCTCACTCAGAACGCATTAGTTTTCATGTTTTTGACACATGAATTATGACCTTATTTTAGGGAACCCATGGTTGAAATTACATAAGCTCCCACATTGAATTGCCCTCTGGGCATGTTATGTCATGGGGCAGCAATTGCACCCAGAACTGTTTCAAGCTTCCATGTAATGTATCGGGATATGTTTCAAATGAAATTCCAAAGACCCCATCGGGGGGATCCTGACCCTAAGTCAGGATCCTGACTTAGGGTCAGGATCCCCCCCGATGTGGCGAGGTAAGGGCTTACCTCGCCACACAGACCCTTTGTGTGGAACCTGGTTTGTCAGTCAGCTTTACAGAAACTAAAATCGAGCTTTACCTCCGCTCCCATCCTCACTTTGCCAGATCCCAAACAGCAGTTCATTGTAGAAGTTGATTCATCTGATGCCGGTATAGGAGCAGTGCTCTCCCAGAAATGTCTCAAGGATGGTAAGTTACGTCCTTGTGCTCTCTCTCTGAAAAACTGACTCCAGTCGAGCGAAATTATGACATAGGTGACCGTGATCTACTGGCGGTCAGGTGGCTTTGGTGGAGTGGAGGCACTGGCTAGAGGGGACACAGACTCTGTTTTTAGTATGGCCCTTGAGTATCTTAAATCTGATAAAAGATTAAATGCTAGGCAGGCTAGATGGGCTCTATTCTTCTCGAGATTTAATTTCATGTTATCCTACCGACCTGGTTCTGAAAATGTTAAGCCAGATGCTTTGTCACGCATTTTCTGCGAAGAGAATTCTTTGTCTGACCCTAAAACTATTTTGCCCAAGTCATGTTTTATTTCTGCTTTTGTTTGGTATGTTGAAACTGTGGTGAAAGAGGCTCTGAATAACACTCTTAGCCCTGAAGATTGCCCTGAAAACAGGCTTTGTGGTTCCAACCTTAAGGGGAAGAGTCATCCACTGGGCTCACACTAACCGGACTGTATGTCACCCAGGCATTGCCAAAACGCAATCGGTGGTCGAACAGCGCTTTTGGTGGCCCAATGTTAGAAGGGACGTTATCAATTATGTCAATGCTTGCCAGGTATGTGCTGCTAACAAGCCCTCTCATAAACGTCCTTCTGGGGAGTTGCGACCCCTGCCAATACCACAACGTCCTTGGTCAGACATCGCCATAGACTTTTGTGACGGGATTACCAGCCTCTAAAGGAAATACCACCATTCTCACAGTTGTTGACAGGTTCTCTAAGATGGCACACTTCATTGCACTTCCGAAACTCCCCTCAGCTAAAGACACTGCCGAGTTGATGATAAACCAGGTATTCCAGTTTCATGGTTTCCCCAAGAATGTGGTATCTGATAGGGGCCCCCAATTCATTTCACGATTTTGGAAGGAGTTTTGCAGTCTAATAGGTGTTACCGTCAGTCTGTCATCTGGGTTTCATCCTGAAACCAACGGACAGACCGAGAGGCTGAACCAAAACATGGAGACTGGGCTCCGATGTCTCGCTACCCAGGAGCCACAATCCTGGTCTCAGAAACTGGTTTGGGTCGAGTTCTATCACAATTCTCTCCCCTCTGCATCCACTGGTCTATCGCCTTTTCACATTGTGCACGGTTACCAAACATCTCTGTTTCCTGCCATAGCCCCAGAGTCCACGGTTCCAGCTGCATTGACCTTGGTGAGACGCAACACGAGGACCTGGGAGCGAGCCCGGCAGATGCAGCTACGCCAAGGACGGCCCTACAGAACCACAGCTGACCGTAGGAGGACACCGGCCCCGAACTACAAAGTGGGTCAGCGAGTTCGGTTCTCCACCAAACATATTCCACTCCGGGTGGAGTCCAGGAAGCTCGCTCCTAGGTTCGTTGGGCCCTTCCCCATCACAAAGGTCATCAACCCTGACACCCTGAAGCTTAGGCTTCCAAGGTCGATGCGGGTCTACCCTGCATTTCACGTCAGCCTGCTCAAGCCCGCCCGGGAGTCCCCTCTGGTTCCGCCTTCCAGGCCCCCTCCTCCCCCCCGTTTCGTGGATGGGGGCCATGTCTTCATGGTGAGGCGGCTGATCCTGTTCCGATTATTGACCTTGCCTTTTTGTCTCATGTTTTTTGGATATCGTTGCCTTTTCGGATTGTCTGCCTGTGTACCGACCTCTGCTCGTTTATTAAACCTCTCTTTTGTGAAACTGTCCATTTGTATTGGAGTCGTGCATTTTGGGTCCTGTCCTCTGTTCGGTTCATGACAAGATGTGATGCTTTCACTAAATATACTTCAACAATAACAATTACATCTTGTTTAATCATTAGAGATGTACTCTTTAGTTCCTGTTCTCTATTCACACTCAGTCTCTCTAACACCACCTGATGTCCTAGCTCTGAATTGCTTTTCTCTATAATTGGAGAGAAAGGGTGTCAAGAGTGAGGACTACTTTAGCGCTTTGGCAGTGCTGTCTTCTAAATTCTTATGACTCCCCCTCCTGAGTTGTTGCACTGTACAAGGCTTCATCATGCTCCCTGGGGAGTTTAATCAATTAACTTGGAAATTATTAAATAGAATTGTTTGGTAGGATGAGCAGCGAGAAGAAAATTGAGTGGTCCGAGTGAAACGCTTTGGCATGTTATCCTCAACTGAGCGCATGTTCACATACAGGTTTTCTATGTATCTTAATTATACGCTGTACTGTTATGTGTTTATATGCTGTCAGGTGCGATCATGAAAAAGTGATTTCAATGACGTACTTTCGTTAACTCATAATGAACCCGTGTCTAAATTTGCAATAGGGAGATTCTTAGTCTGGCTGTGCTGAGACAGAAAATACAGTACGTCATCAGTGTGGAACTATGGCTAGTGTTTAGCTCTGTCGCCTCCAACGAGAGTTTTGGATTCACACTGCTGGTTGTTTGTGGCATTTGCACGTCCCCCCCCTGTGCTTGCAGAGGATCTCTTCAGCTCCCTCCCACCATGCGGCTTCCTGTAACCCTACGCAGAATAATGCAATGGCAGATTGAACAATGGTCATTCATTTGATACTTAAATTAAGAAAACAGACAACATTTTCTGACAAATGTGAGCTGCTCAGATTCATATTTTTTAAAATGTGTATTTGTGGATGAAACTCTCCATAGGTTTATATTTCATATAGAGATCTTATAGTTTGTACAGTATAGAGTATATACATCTATATTTATTCATCTGTCCATATATAAATTCAAACTAGGAAAACCGAGGAGGACCAGTCTTATCAGGTGCAGTAGCCAAGAACTAACGAAATAAACTGCCTGTGGTATCTTGGACAAGTGCAAGAAGTTCCAGTAGATTTTAAATCGAGGCCACTCCATTGATTTCAAAATCAAGAGAGCAAAATAAAGGTTACATAGGCGTCGCTATATTCTACTGTAGTGCATACGTTCTCACAGCGGAGAGGTAACACGTTGAAAAGAATCGCAAACAGGTCCATGGTATAAATTATGTAACAGATGAGGTGGCGTTTCCTTTGAGTCCACCGCTAAAGAGTTGTGCCATTTAAAAATGAAAATGTCCTCTTCCCCTTTTGTCCTTGAATCCCTGCTTGTTTCTCTCCTCTCCCACTCAGCTATAGTGCTACATTGAACTCCGTCACTAGAAAGTCCACATGGTCCCTCTCTTTGGTCTTGAAGGCCTCAGCGATGAGGCGTGCGGCGTCCTTGTGCTCACGGCCCCTCAGGGAAACCCCGTTTACTTCCAGGATCACCTGACCCACCTTCAGCTGACCACAGTTGTGAGCTGAACCGCCCCGCTTAGAGAAAGAGACAGACAAACACAAGGTTATTAAATAAAACAAAAAACAACTTTTACAGCATTTGCATTCTGACCAATTCTCACTGGCAAATACTGAATTGGAGTGGCACAATCATACAATCAAGGCTATGAAAGAGAGGTAATAAAAAAAACAATAAAATAAAAAACAAAGATCACCTAAGGGGCTTTCCCAGTGCAGGAACTTCCCTAGCTACCCTGTTAGCTTGAGTTCCCCCTGTGTCCCCACTGAAAAAAAACTACCACGGTACAGAAGGTTCCCCCTGGATTATTTAGTTCCTCCTGGCGGATAGGGTCTTCCTAGAGCTATAAATAAATAAATACAATAAATAAATGTAGAAGCCCACAGATGACTATAGATGTGATTTATTATTCTCAAATTTGTAGTGGAACTGTGTGAGGCTTCAGGCTCATGTCCTGCTCATTTTCCAGCTAATAAATCACATCGATATTCATCTGCAGGCTTCTGTTGCACACTCTATTCAGGTAGGTCATCGCAATAAATTACAATGAATACATTCTATAAATACATTTATATTCCAATTTATTGAGATGTACCTACATGGACTTGAAAGACCAGCATTTTTTTAGATCCAGTATGTGTCAATAATAAGCAAAACATCAGCCATGCAATGGAAACACAAACCGGCGGCACTGGTAACTGCCTCACAGTTCTGAGGACCGGGGTTCAAATACTGGCCCCGCCTGTGTGGAGTTTACATGTTCTCCCCGTGACTGCGTGGGTTTTCTCCGGGCACTCCGGTTTCCTCCCACATCCCCAAACCATGCGTGGTATGTTGATTGAAGACTCTAAATTTCCCGTAGATATGAATGTGAGTGCGAATGGTTGCTTGTTTGTATGTGCCCTGCGATTGGCTGGCGACCAGTTCAGGGTGTACCTCGCCTCTCGCCCGGAGATAGCTGGGATAGGCTCCAGCACGCTCGCGACCCTAGTGCCGAAATGAAAGTGGGTGACTCACAACCCCACAGAGTAGGGCACGCGGGTGAAATAAAAGACGATGTTTTGAGAGTCCGCTCCCATTCACTTCAACATAACCGGCAGGCGACGTTCATTGCTCGCTATTTAATTCACATTGACATTATAAATTATAAATATAATTCCGTATTGTTGTAAAGCGATACAGCCAGCCCTATGGGGGGAAAACTGTAGGCTGGTCCCAAGCCCGGATAAATGAAAAGGGTTGCATCAGGAAGGGCATCTGGCTTAAAACTTTGTAATAATAAGAGTGTTCATCCAAAGCATTCCATACCGGATCGGTTGTGGCCTGCGCTAACAATGTGTGCCACCGGCGCCATTAACTTACAGGGCGCCAGTGAAAATCTAGTTACCGTGGGAATTAGCTCAAATGGTAGAGTGCTCGCTTTGCATGTGAGAGGTAGTGGGATCAATACCCACATTCTACAGAGACACTTCTTTGGGCAGCCGAGGCCCAATGGTTAAGCTCATCGCCTGCCACCGTGGGGGACGTAGGTTCAAGACCCCGACTGGACCATCCGCCAACATCCCCCGGACTCACGGCTGTGGTGTCCTTGAGCAAGACACTGATTCCCCGGGCGCTTCAGCTGCCCCCTGAAGGTGATTCTTCTTCTTCAAAGACGAAGGGTGGAAAGTGGGTTCTTCGGCAGAAAGAGAAGAGGAAAGCACTGAGCCTAGAACTGAATGTGGGGACTTTGAATCTTGAATCTTGGGACTATGATAGGAAAAGCTCGGGAGTTGGTTGACATGACGATTAGGAGTATGGGACCTGGCACCACGGTGAACGACGGATTAGCACATCGGCCTCACAGTTCTGAGGACCTGAGTTCAAATCCGGCCTCACCTGTGTTGTGTTTGCATGTTCTCCCCGTGCCTGCGAGGATTTGCTTTCCTCCCACATCCCAAAAACATGCATGGTAGGATAATTGAAGACTCTAAATTGTCC
This sequence comes from Phycodurus eques, assembly GCF_024500275.1. Taxonomy (NCBI): domain Eukaryota; kingdom Metazoa; phylum Chordata; class Actinopteri; order Syngnathiformes; family Syngnathidae; genus Phycodurus; species Phycodurus eques. Next base: position 4,068,988 of record NC_084539.1, read on the forward strand.
ATATGTGTGAATGTGAGTGCAAATGTTTGTTTGTATGTGCCTTGCGATTGGGTGGCGACGAGTTCAAGGTGTACCGTGCCTCTCGCCCAGAGTCAGCTGGGATAGGCTCGAGCACGCCCACGACCCGAGTGAGGATAAACAGTCTGGAAAATGGATGGATGGATGGAATGGGATTACAAATGAATCCTGATAAATTAAAATTACAGTAACAATTGGCTTCATATTTCTGAAAATGAGTGGGAAGTAAAATTTAAAGGAAAATAAAAATCAAACTAAAAGCTAAAAAAACATTTACTCTTACCGATTCTCCAGAAATAAACAAGGCAGCTAGGTAATATACGGCTGTACAGTATATAGTTATATTCTATTTACCAGTATTTTCTACAGTCTAATGTAACAAATTGAGTGTTCATCCATTCTACTTGCTGAACAGTTTCTATTGAAAAGGGTTAGTAAAGTATCCATCCATCCATTTTCTGTACCGCATATCCTCACTAAGGTCGCGGGCGTGCAGGAGCCTATCCCAGCTATCTTCGGGCGAGAGGCGGGTTACACCCTCAACTGGTCGCCAGCCAATCGCAGGGCACATATAAACAAACAACCACTCGCACTCACATTCACACCTTCGAGCAATTTAGGGTCTTCAATCAACCTACCACGCATGTTTTTGATATGTGGGAGAAAATCGGAGCACCCAGAGAAAACCCACACAGGCACAGGGAGCACATGCAAACTCCACACAGGCGGGGCCGGGATTTGAACCCTAATCCTCAGGACTGTGAGGCAGATGTCCTAACCAGTCATCTACCGTTCCACCATTAGTAAAGCAATCTTAAAAAAAAAAAACAATGGTTATGTTGGGTACTGTTAGCGAAGAGCACACGAAATAAAATACAAAATCCCAAACATGTGCAACACCAAGGACATATTGCTTCCCAGTATCCAGTATGCTTGCACATACTTAGCACTAAATTGAACTAAAGATGCTTGATAAAGTAAGGGTTTATGGGACGGCGTCCCGGCACGCCCCCAAACTTAAGCGCTGTCATCCAACTTTGTGCATTTCCCAAGATGCACATCTTATTAACATTGAAATAGATAAGTCAGCAATTCTTGTTGAATTCATTTTCTATGGTGACGAATAGCCCATTTCAGGATTTCCAAGTACAAACTGCTGCATCAATGTGCCACTCCCTATTTCTTTGAGCTTTTATCCTTTCGATTTAATTTCCTTGATTGCTAGATATTATCTGACATCATTACCAAGCTATCCCGTGTGACTAACTGGTGACCAGTCCAGCGTGCATAGTCTGCCTTCCGCCCAGAGAACAGTTATGGAAAAAAGGATTACGCCACCCTCTTGTTCATTTTTACACCAAAAGCTACATTTGTTTTGACAAATATAATGATGACAACAGGTCATTCAGACTTCAGGAAGTACAGTGGGTACGGAAAGTATTCAGAACGCACTTAAATGTTTCATTCTTTGTTATATTGTAGCCATTTGCTTAATTCAATAAAGTTCATTTTTTCCCCCTCAGTGTACACACAGCACTCCATATTGACAGAAAAAAAAAAAAACATCCATCCATCCATTTTCTGAGCCGCTTCTCCTCACTAGGGTCGCGGGCGTGCTGGAGCCTATCCCAGCTGTCATCGGGCAGGAGGCGGGGTACACCCTGAACTGGTTGCCAGCCAATCGCAGGGCACATACAAACAAACAACCATTCGCACGCACAGTCACACCTACGGGCAATTTAGAGTCTCCAATTAATGCATGTTTTTGGGATGTGGGAGGAAACCTGGAGTGCCCGGAGAAAACCCACGCATGCACGGGGAGAACATGCAAACTCCACACAGGCGGGACCGGGGATTGAACCCGGGTCCTCAGAACTGAGAGGCTGACGCTCTAACCAGTCGGCCACCGTGCCATCAGAAAAAAAAAAAACAGAATTGTTGAAATTTTTGCAGATTTATTAATAAAGAAAACCGGAAATATCACACAGCCATAAGTATTCAGACCATTTGCTCAGTTTTTAGTGGAAGCACTCTTTTGAGCTAATACAGCCATGAGTCTTTTTGGGAATTTCCTTTTTTTTCCCCCACACCTGAATTTGAGGAGCGGCACGGTGGCCGACTGGTTAGAGCGTCAGCCTCACAGTTCTGAGGAGCGAGGTTTCAATCCCGCCTGTGTGGAGTTTGCATGTTCTCCCCGTACCTGCGTGGGTTTTCTCCGGGCACTACGGTTTCCTCCCACATCCCAAAAACATGCATTAATTGGAGACTCTAAATTGCCCGTACGCATGACTGTGACTGTGAGTGCGAATGGTTATTTGTTTGTATGTGCCCTACGATTGGCTGGCAACCAGTTCAGGGTGTACCCCGCCTCTTGCCCGATGACAGCTGGGATAGGCTCCAGCACGCCCGCGACCCTAGTGAGGAGAAGCGGCTCAGAAAATGGATGGATGGACAGCAAAGGGTCTGAATACTTATGGCTGTGTGATATTTCTGGTTTTCTTTTTTAATAAATCAGCAATAATTTCAACAATTACATTTTTTTCTGTCAATATGGGGTGCTGTGTGTACATTAATGAGGAAGAAAATGAACTTAAATGATTTTAGCAAAGGGCTGCAATATAACAAAGAGTGAAAAATTTAAGGAGGTCTGAATACTTTCCGTATCCACTGTATACCTTTAGTCGTGGTACAAGGCATTAACATGAACAGGAAATTGGCACGAGGTGGCTGTTGGCCGGGTACTGGCTCATCTGTGCTGGTCTCCAGTAAGCTTGCCCCCCTTTTCTGCCTTGCTGGTCCTCCAGTTTTAATGCATCATACACCCGTCAGTGGGGGGAGGGCAGTGTCGGGCTCGGGAGGACCCTCGGCCAGGTGTTCCGGCACTCCGGCCTGCTCTCTGGCCCGCCATATGCCTTTGCCCCGCGGATTTTTAATGCACCACATACTGTACATTCACACATCCTTTGGGGACCGAGTTGTCCTGGGTGGGGGTGAGACGGTTGCGGGTCATCATTGCCCCATGCCACCATGGGGCATGTCTCTCCAATTTAAATGCACGAGACCCCACCAGACACAATAACGGTACAGGGATAATGGTTGCCAGTCAGGGACCTGGTAACCATAGTAATAGGGTGGGTGGTGGGTTTTCACATTTCTCATGGCTTGACTCCTGGGGCTTGCGCTCCTCCCCCTTTGGTTGTCGGGCCACGGGGAGATGGGGGTCTCCCCCTCCAACCCCCTTGGCCTTCTTCTCCCCTCTCCTGGTGTCCTCCTAACATGCATCTGATATGGTGTTCATTCACTGATAAGTTCCATAGACACGTTATAGGCTTTGTTTGTGCTGGGACCACTCATAATAACACAGGTTATATTAAGATTTCAACTGAGGTTCTTACTGGCTTTTAGACACTATAAAAAGCATCCCACCACACCACTCATTAGTAGCACTACCTTTCTCATTTCCCACATCCTGTCTTATCCTTTTCTGTCCTCTCTCACCTTGTTCTATTGGCTAGTTGTTGCATGTGCTCACCGGGTCCCCCCCCCCCCCCCCCATCCACAAATAAGAACACGATTTGACTGTTCTAACGTTACTTGTGGTCAAATATATAGACTGTCTAACTACTGTTCTGCTGTGGTTCACAGCCCTTTTTTCCTTGTCCATTCTGTCTCCCTGTCTGTCACCTAAAACCCCTTTCTGTCCGGCTGCATTTTCAATTAACATCAGAATAATAACAAAATAAGCAGAGGGAGTATTTCAAACTCTCCTGTTGCACAGCACAACTGTTCCAGCACAAAACACATACATATCCCCCATTCTGCATGGCCATGCAGCTGAACAGGACAGGTTACAAATAAATAAATAAAATAAAAAATAAACTGAACAAGAAATTGAAGAAACAAGGGTGGTGTTGGTCTCATTTTTTTCCATGACTGTAACCTAAGATAGGCTCCCGCAACTCTCAACAGGCTAAGCAGTTGAGAAAATGAACGGATGGATATTATCCAGGTAAATGGACACTGAATGGGAAGATGGTACAGGACATAGCGTATAATTCATTGCCCATTACATCTGGGATGAATATTTTTACATTATGAAACTAAAATCATCTGCTGAAACAGATGTTTTCGCCTGCATTAGTCAGAGGCTAGGCCACTCACTTTTACAGTCAATGTTTAACAAAGCAAACCAATGCAAATGTATTTATATAGTGCATTTCATCCACAAGGTAACTCAATGTGCTTTACATGATTAAAAGCATTTAAAAACAAGGAAAAACAGCAAAAAAAAAAGCTTATAAACATTTAAAACAAAGAGAAAATAAAAATCCAATAGTAACAGCTAGCAGGGGAAGAAAGATCATTTAAAAGTGGAAATGCTCCAAAAAGTATGGGGGAAAAGAAGAGTTTTTAACCTGGACTTACCTGGATTCACACTTGGGGTTGACATCACTTTTGTTTCACCACTATTTGACCTGAGTCTGTAGATCTCAGAGCCCTACTGGGTTTCTATGCCATTAGATTTTTTTTTTTTCATGTATTCAGGACCTAAATCATTTAGTGATTTATAGCAAGACTAGATTTAAAGCTAACTGGAAGAGACTTTAGAATTGGAGTAATATGCTTTGACCTCTTTGTTCTAGTCAGAACCTAAGCTTCAGCATTCTGAATGAGCCGCACCTATTTAATGCTCTTTTGGGTGAGTCCAGTCAGAAGACCATTACAATAGTCAAGTCTACTTGAGATAGAAGCATGGCTGAGCTTCTCCTGGTCTGCTTGACATATGCAAGCAATGGACAAAAGTGAATTAAAAAAAAAAAAACTTTATTCTAGTAATATTACACCTTTTACTGTGGAAAAGACACCTTTGTTCTAAATAAAAGGAAAATATTCTGGAAAAAGGACATATTTTGTTTGAAAAAGAAAATAGACCCTTATCCTGTAAACATAAGGTAATTGATATGTTTGGTTAATCTGCGCGCCGGTCGCTCTGTATTTTGGTTTGAATAGTAGTCTGCTTATACATGTATGTAAAAAAATATATACTACATCATAATTTATTGCAATTTATTTATCAATTCCAAGATACGGCTCGGAGAAGCCCGGGGGTATCCTGGACCCCAGTTTGAGAGCCACTGATCTGTGACACATGAAGTAACATGTCCCAGTTTGCCTCCAGGGCTTGAATGCAGCATATATTTGCCCATCTTTTCTCAGTTGAGAGCGTGAAGACAGTGTCACTGGGATTTATTACTGTCAGGTTTGGCAGGGCCGAGTCACGCAAATTTGCATTTTGATTATACGTTTAAGCACGCTGTGCCAAACTGTGGATAGACCCACTCCAAAGTAGGGCAAAAGCAGACTAAATCCACCAAGTGGCGACTTTTTTTTCTTTCGCAGCAGACTTTGATCGCTTGACATATCACACATTCCATTGAATTCCCAAGTGTCATACTCACATTTATGGGAAAAGAAATAGCCATTTTGAAAGTGCCACTTTCTCAGTGTTGTTTTATCTTCTGACTGAATCAATATGTGGACTTGTTTCCCTCCAACATCAATATTTATACTCCTTTATTTTTACGATACTTGACTGCTTTAAACAAGCAGCAGTTGTGTTCGGACATAACACACACAGAATTTCATTGTGTATGTTCGACAGGTAATCAAATGTGTCAGTAACTTTGTAGTTGTAACGCATCCACCTGTTGCTTTGTCCATGCGAGCCTGTCATGACTTACTCGACACAAAATCACATGGGTAGCTTTGTTTAAAATTTATAATGAAAGCTTAATACCCTAAAGGTCATACAATACAGTATGGAGTTAAACCAACATTCTGGGGAAAACCATGCCCCTAAAGGAGTGGTTCTAAACTGTTGTCACCCTGGGACCCGCAATTTTCGACTGTCACTAAGTCACAACTCACTTATACAGAAGTAAACATTAACACAGAACAGTATTGTTTAAAAACAGTCTTTGAAAATAAAAACCATAACCACAAATGCTTACATGTTCAAAGTGCCTTTTAGAGCACCTTATTAGAAACTGAGGGTGAACATGACAACTGTATGGACAAATCTTGGCTCTGATCTCTTCTTTTTAAGAAATAAAGGATGCAGACCAAACCGTTGCAGTTTTAACAGTCTGAATTATGATATGAAAGCACCAATGCCGACGTTGAGGCACAGCTGGACGAGGACGGCAAAAAGAGCAAAGCACACGCTTTACCATAGCCAACAGTTACACGTTGAGAAGTAAGGCTCGCCTCTACTGTTGTCACTTGGCGCATCTTTTTCCAATTGATTCATTTCCACGGTTTCCCAGTGTACAATAATATTATGAGGTGGAAAATCAAATGCCCCAAACTGGCCGAGAATGAGCTAAGCCTGTACTGTATATAACAATGGAGGAGTGGGATGCTAGGCCCGTTTAGGGCACCTGAAGTTGTCAAAATGACCTCTGTACAATAAGTGGGGTGTCAAACGTAACATATAAATTAGCATATATTTTATCGTGTAAAGATAAATTTTGGGCCAAAACAGCATTTATTTTTCAAACAAAAAGATGGAAATGTAATTGAAAAAAAAAAAACTTTCTGAGTTACAATCTACAAGTTATTGTTGTTATTGTTTGATTTACTTATTTTAAACTGTAGTGCATAATAATTATTTTAAACTGTAGTGCATAATAATTTGGAACACTGTATTTTGAGTGATTTTGAAAAAAAACACTAAACTCCAGCAATGCAGTGGTGCAAACATACACACACGTATGGAAATATATAAGTACACATATATATATATATATATATATATATATATATTTATTTATATATACACACACACATATATAGGCGGCACGGTGAGCGACTGGTTAGAGCGTCTGCCTCACAGTTCTGAGGACCGGGGTTCAATCCCTGGCTCCGCCTGTGTGGAGTTTGCATGTTTCTCCCCGTGCCTGCGTGGGTTTTCACCGGGCACTCCGGTTTCCTCCCACATCCCAAAAACATGCATGGTAGGTTAATTGACAACTCTAAATTGCCCGTAGGTGTGACTGGGAGTGCGGATGGTTGTTTGTTTCTATGTGCCCTGCGATTGGCTGGCAACCAGTTCAGGGTGTACCCCGCATCCTGTCCGATGATAGCTGGGATAGGCGCCAGCATGCCCGCGACCCTAGTGAGGAGAAGCGGCTCAGAAAATGGATGTGTGTGTGTGTGTGTGTGTGTGTGTGCATATACACACGTATACACACACACACACACACACACATACAGTAGCTTAGTGTTGGCTCGCTGAGGGTGATCGCTACTTGTCTGCCCATAGAAGGAAGGCCCTGTGATGGCTTGGTGGGATATAGGCCAGCCAGATAAATTAAGCAGATACATTTTTGTGGCTCAGACATGTATGGATAAGAAATATTTCAGACGTAGTAGTATGTGATTAACAGCTGACCACAGAACGGGGCGCGGTTTCGGTCCGTTCAGCGGACATGCCCACAGCATTCCAAAGCTTAGCGAATGGCCTGATTTTTTTGTGATTTTGAAGCCTCATTTTCTATACTTGGTGATTTTTTGATGAATTCAAATTTGGCAGGGTTCTTAACAACATTGTTCTCTGTTGTGTGTCAAATTTACAAGACATTTATCTTCACTTGAAAGTGACAATGAAATTTCAATTGCTTATATGATTTGCAACAAGATAGTAATTAAATATTGGCGAATATTTTAAGGAGTACACCTATCCAAACATACATGCTTTTGTAATAAGGGAGAAAAACCACACAAGTACGAGGATAATATGCAAACTCCACACAAGAAGGCCTCGGCTGAGATTCGATCTGACGTGAACCACTACGTCACCATGCTCGTTCAAAAATAATCTTCAATGTAACTTCCATTACTTCATATTGTAAAAATAGTCTGTACAAATTAGAGGTTGACCAATGTAGTGTTGTACGGTTCACTAACGTTCCACCGTGTTTGGATGGACTGGGTTGACTGTTTGAAAGGAGAAGAATGAGAGCAGATTGCAACATGTGCAACATCACCTCTTGGTGCCAGTAAATCCCTCACAATGTTCATAATAATTCACAAGTCTGGTAGGATTTAAGTGTAAACCTTATGCAAGCCATATCTATCACCATAGCTATTGATAGACCCTATACAGTACGTTTGACTTTATAATGACCCGTTTCATTATGCCTGTTTAATTGCTCCTGCTTGACCTTATTACATGTGACGAAGATGGTTTCAATCACCTTCCTTGTAAAGACCGTTTTATTGTCACACTATGGTCCTTAATCCCTCGGACAGCCAGAAACAAAATTTATGTTTTTCTTCTCCTTCTCCTATTGCCTTCCCTAAAGTCAGTTTATCATGCTGATGCTTGGTCCTGACTGGGGGAGAAAATCAGGTTGCGTGCCTTGCTCAAGGGCCTAATAACACCAAGTTACCTTTCCCCAGGTGAGAGGTTTTTTTCAAGCTTACTTTTCCACCTTCAAAATGGAAGATGCCCAAAGTCTCCCCACTTTGCAGTAAAGTGTGACCCCTCAAGGCTGCTGTTATTAATGGCTTCAAATAACAATGAAGCACTACGTTGTTATTGTTCGGGGATATAGCTGTGATGTTGAAAAATAATACATTTAGCTTGCCTTAGAAGTAGGTTGAGAAATGGTAATAGGAAATTCTCTTTCCAAGGCAGTTCATGTTATTTAAGAAAACTAATGACCACTGTCTCAATAAATCAGCACCATGCAAATTTTAGTTTTTAGTTTACTCTTGAACACATTTTGTTTTTGCGAGAGAGAGAGAAACAGTTTTTAGAGGTCAACAATTGGAGGCGATCGAACATTTTCAACAAAGTCATGAACAATTACAAAGAAAAGAGAAACAAATCAAGACAACTGACTTCAAAATAGTCAAGAAAGTGAGTATTGCACAAGATTTAAAGTAGATAAATACATCCAATCGAGTTGTATTTGTCTTTGGATGTACTTTATGCCACAGCATTCACAAGCAACACCCAAATAGTGCAACAACCCTCATTACCAGACTTATGCTTCTTCACTGGCTCAAATCCTACTCCTTGTATTCACGCCCACACTTCTTCCTCCTTTAAAACCTACAGTTCTGTCTTTTCTGTACAGTCCCGGATTTTGAAAGTGCCGAATTACAATCCTTTCTTCCATCTTGATGCAATCAGTATCCTTTTTTTTTTTTTTTATTCCAATCACCACCTCACTAGGAAGAAGGCTGAGAAAAAGCAATGAAAGAGTTGTGCACTACTGCCTGTGACCGATCTGATCTTTAAACTGTAACTATGGTCAGAAAAAAGATTAGTGCTATAGTCATGAGCGCATGCAAGGCTTTGTTGTCAAGCAGATACGGGCTGAGCCTGTCACAGTTAATAGCTTTCGATAGTGGTACCTAACCTGTAATTTCCAAGGTTTCAATAATTGTATACAGTGAAATGGAGTGTTTGACACAGTTTTTACCATGTTCTTCCATTTGGGTGGTGGTGCACTGGCCAGTGTTGTGCTGTGCTATTTTTGGTAAATATATAAAACTATTTAAAATTTTAGATTTTATTTTTATTGATTTCATATACTCTCTCATTTTATACTGCCTAACCTGTTTAGGGTTGCAGGTGAGCTGAAGCCTTTCCCGGCTGACTTTGGCCAATAGGTGGGGTAAACCTTACGCTGGTCGCCAGTCAATGGCAGAGCACATAACAACAGCAATTCACGCTCATATTTATAGTATTTCTATTTATAAATAAAACGCTTTTGGAACTATCCATCCATTTTCTACATTGCTTATCCTTATAAAGGTCAAGACTATTCAAGTTGTCTTTGGCCAAGAGATGGGGTACACCAACAAGAATGCCACTGGGTAGGATCTCAGTGTGATTCCATACACAGTCCTGAAGGACCTTAAATGGCACCTTGAATGTGGCAAGAACACAAACACAGCTTCACAATGTGAAGAGAAATATTCTTCGAAATGTCGATGGACTAGGACACTGTGTTAATAACAGGCAATATATGTGAGGTGTTAGTGGCAGCATTACATTATTCTAACTCACTTGTATTGTGACAATTCGTGGTAATGGCTGTCGGGTGTTGGCTCCTCCTTCAATGGCGATGCCCAATGTACTTGCACTCTTTGCCACCCTCACCAGGGTAGAGGTGGGCTCCAACAGCCCTGGCTAAAGTCGGGCAGAGAGAATATTAATTATACTTTTGCTGTGTATTACATTGCATAAGCTTCTATGCCTCTGGGATGCTTGAATTTTATAAAGTTGACAAATGATGATTGACTGACATGTTTGTTATAGTTGTTGTTGTGCTATGCTTTCCTCACACTTGCATAAATTTGCTCTGATAATATGAGAAAATTCACACATAAAAGTGAACCATTTGTGTAATAATTTGTTGTAATTATTGATTGACACCATATTAAGTGTTACAGAAGCTCCAATGGGTACGGAAGGTATTCAGACCCCCTTAAACCTTTCACTCTTTGTTATATTGCAGCCATTTGCTAAAATCATTTAAGTTCATTTTTTTCCTCATTAATGTACACAAAGCACCCAATATTGACAGAAAAAAGCGGAATTGTTTCAATGTTTGCAGATTTATTAAAAAAGAAAACATGAAATGTCACACAGGTACAAGTATTCAGACCCTTTGGTGTGACACTCATATATTTAACTCGGGTGCTGTCCATTTCTTCTGATCACCCTTGAGATGGTTCTACACCTTCATTGGAGTCCAGCTGTGTTTCATTATACTGATTGGACTTGATTAGGAAAGCCACACACCTGTCTATATAAGACCTTACAGCTCAGAATCAGAATCAGAATCATCTTTATTTGCCAAGTATGTCCAAAACAGTGCATGTCAGAGCAAATGAGAATCATGAGGTCAAAGGAACTGCCTGAAGAGCTCAGAGAGAGAATTGTGGCAAGGCACAGATCTGGCCATGGTTACAAAAAAATCTCTGCTGCATTTAAGATTCCTAAGAGCACAGTGGCATCCATAATCCTTAAACAGAAGACGTTTGGGACGACCAGAACCCTTCCGAGAGCTGGCCGTCCGGCCAACCTGAGCAATCGGGGGAGAAGAGCCTTGGTGAGAGAGCTAAAGAAGAACCCAAAGATCACTGTGGCTGAACTCCAGAGATCCAGTCGGGAGATGGGAGAAAGTTCTAGTAAGTCAACCATCACTGCAGCCCTCCACCAGTCAGGGCTTTATGGCAGACTGGCCCGACGGAAGCCTCTCCTCAGTGCAAGACAAATGAAAGCCTGCATAGAAAACACCTAAAGGACTCCAAGACGGTGAGAGATTACATTCTCTGGTCTGATGAGACCAAGATATGACTTTTTGGCCTTAACTCTAAGAGGTATGTGTGGAGAAAACCAGGCACTGCTCATCACCTGTCCAATACAGTCCCAACAGTGAAGCAAGGTGGTGGCAGCATCATGCTGTGGGGTGTTTTTCAGCTGCAGGGGCACGACGACTGGTTGCAATCGAAGGAAACATGAATGCGGCTGAGTACAGGGATATCCTGGACGAAAATGAATGGTCCAGCCAGAGCCTTGACTTAAACCCAATTGAGCATCTCTGGAGAGACGAGAAAATGGCTTTCCACCAATGTTCACCATCCAACCTGACAGAACTGGAGAGGATCTGCAAGGAGGAATGGCAGAGGATCCCCAAATCCAGGTGTGAAAAGCTTGTTGCATCATTCGCCAAAGCTGTATTAGCTCAAAAGGGTGCTTCTACTAAATACTGAGCAGAGGGTCTGAAAACCTATGGCTGTGTGATATTTCAGTTTGTCTTTTTTAATAAATGTACAAAATTTTACCAATTCCTTTTTTTCTCTCAATATAGGCTGCTGTGTGTTCATTAATGAGGAAAAAAAATTAACGTAAACGATTATAGCAAATGGCTGCAATATAACAAAGATTGAAACATTTAAGGGGGTCTGAATACTTTCCGTAGCCACTGTATTACGGATATAAAGACAATGACAAATATGAGCAGCACTCAGGAAAATCACTAGTGTAACCTATTAAGTCAAAGCTTCCAAATTTTGGTCTTTCGTCTCACTTGGAGTAGAACCAACATTTTATAATTATGACTGAAAAAATCATATCCATCATCAATGATCATTGATATGGGTGACAGTTGCAGCATGCCACCCACCCACGCCCCGACCCCCACCCCTTGTTTTTTTTTTAATCATACAATGACTGGTTTGGATAGGCAAAATCAGCAGCCCCCCACGTCGAAGGGATACCTGGGAGCACTTTTCCTTTGCCAAGATAATGCATCAACCTCACAGGTGTGACATACCAAGACGCGGATTAAACAGATGATTATTGCACAAGTAAGCCTTAGGCTGCCCACCATGAAAAGAACACTGTAAAATGTGCAGTTTTAACACACCACACAAGGCCACAGTTGTCCCAGGTTTTGTGCAATTAGCATGCTGACTACAAATGCCCACCAGACCTATTGCCCCTGAAGTGAATGTTTGGTTCTCTAACATGAACGATCTCCGAAGGCTTTTCAGAGAATTTAGCAGTACATCCAACTGGCCTAACAACACCACCTGTAACAACACCAACCCAGAACCTCCACATCCTCCATCTTCACCTCCAAGATCGTCCGAGACCAACAACCAGCTGCTGCAACGATCGGTTTGCATAACCGAGGAATTTCTGCACAAACTGTTAGAAACTGTCTCAGGTAAGCTCTGCATACTTTTCATTCTCATCAGGGTCTCAACCTGACTTTGTCGTTGTAAACTACTTGAATAGGCATACTCTAACATTCAATGCCATTTGGCACCACTACCATCAACTCATGTTGCAGTATGATGGTGCACGGCCCCATCTTGCAATATCCGAAAATCTGAAATCTAAAAATAGCGCAGTTCTTGCATGGCCAGCATACTCCTTGGACATGTCACCCACCGAGCATGTGTGTTCCAGTTCCTGCCAATATCCAGCAACTTTGCATGACCATTGAAGAGTTGACCAACATTCTGCAGGCAAAAATCAACAAACTGATCAACTCTATGTGAAGGAGATGTGTTGCACTGCATGCCGTTGTACATCCACTGCTTAAGAAACCTGTCCTTGATTGTAGTGTGCTAGCCAATTTTAGACCTATCTCCAAACTTCCTGTCATGGGTGTGTGTTCCGGTTGTTGTTGTCCCCCCGTCTCGTACGCACCTGCTCCTGAGAGCATCTTCACCACCTGTGCCTCGTTCACCCTAATTACCCCTTGCATTTAACCTCGTGTTTCATTCTTTCTAGTCGCCAGTTCGTTGTACCTTTTCGTCGCATTCCAGCATTCATTGTTTCCACGTCACAGACTCACAGTAAGACTAGACCCTGTTCCGATTGCCGACCACGTTTTTGGATACTGTTACCTTTTTTGGATTGCCTGCCTGTGTACCGACCTCTGCCCGTATATTAAACCGCTCTTTGTGAAACTGTCCATTTTGTTTTGGAGTCGTGCATTTGTGGGTCCTATCCTCTGTTCTGTTCATGACACTTCCCTTTATTTAAAAAAATCTTTGAAAAAGTTGTCAACTTATCTGGAAGAGCATGATGTCCTAGAGGTTTTTCAATTTGGTTTTAGAACATTGCATAGCACAGAGTCAGCTTTGTTATAGTTGTAAATGACATTCTCATAAACAATAAATGCTTGTTTGCAAACAACTCCGGGTTCTATGTGTATGTGCGTCTTGTCCTGGTGGACCTAACAGCGGCATTTGATATGGTGGACCACAGTATCCTAGTGGCCAGATATCAGCACCTTGTGGGTATTAGCGGCAGCGCCCTGAAGTGGTTTAGATCCTATCTGACGGACAGACCTATGTGTGTGAGCCTTGGTAGTTCTGAGTGCCCCTTGGCTCCGCTCCCCTATGAGTTCCACAGGATTACATTTTGGGGCCGCTCCTATTCTTGTATTTGTTTTCAATGGGTTCTATGGTGGGTAATCCTCTCATTGTTACTGTGTGCGGATGACAGTCAGATTCATGTCCCATTAAAAAAAGAAAGATGCTTTCTCAATAAAAACACTGTCATGTCTCGAAGACGTTCAAAGCTGAATGGCCTTGAGCTTTTCAATTTTCAAGGAAAAGAAAGCTGAAGTGACAGTGTTTGGTCCAAGTGGCCCTCCACAGTGAGTAAATCCTCACTTCTTGACTTGGGTCCTTTGACATAATCGAAAGGCCACAGTCTCAAACGCGGGTTTTAAAATAGACAGTGATATTAAATTGGATCGGCAAATCTATGCAGTAGTCAAACCTAGCTTCTTTTACATTTCCTGAGCCCATGTGGTGATATCCTTTACACATTGATGTCGGTTTTTGATGCAGTGCCGCCTGAGGGATCGAAGGTCACGGGCATTCAATGTTGGTTTTCGGCCTTGCCGCTTACATGCAGTGATTTCTCCAGATTCTCTGAACCTTTTGATGATATTATGGACCGTAAATGATAAAATCCTTAAATTTCTTGCAATTGTACGTTGAGGAACATTGTCCTTAAAGTGTATTATTTTCTCACGCACTTGTTCACAAAGAGGTGAACCTCGCCCCATCTTTGCTTGTGGATGACTGAGCAATTCAGGGAAGCTCCTTTTATACCCAATCATGGCACCCAGCTGTTCTCAATTAGTCTGTTCACCTGTGGGATGTTCCAAACAGGTGTTTGATAAGCATTCCTCAACTTTCTCAGTCTTTTTTGCCACCTGTCCCAGCTTTTTTGGAACGTGTTGTAGCCATAAAATTCGAAGTTAATGGTTATTTGCTAAAAACAATAAAGTTGATCAGTTTCAACATGAAATATCTTCTCTTTGTAGTGTATTCAATTAAATATAGGTTGAGCATGATTTGCAAATTATTGCATTCTGTTTTTATTTATGTTTAACACAACGTCCCTACTTCATTGGAATTGGGGTTGTAAGAGGCATCACATAAATCCGGTCCTGCCCTCCGTCCACTGGCTGCCTGTGCATTTTAGAATACATTTTCAAATTATTTTACTCAATTTTTAATCTTTAAATGCTCGTGACCTGCCTTACCTGTTTGAGCTACTCCATCCCTAGCGGATCAGCTGCTTCTAGAGCTGCCAGATCTCGGAGGAAGCTCAGAGGGGATACACCCCTTTCTGTTGGTGGTGCCATGGTGCGCAATAACCTCCCTCATTAGAGAAGCCCCCTCTCTATCCCTTTTTAAAAGTTGTCTTAAAAACCCATTTTTATTCTTTGGCTTTCAAAACGGTTTCAGACTCTGCACCTGTTTTAGTGTTTTCTAGGTTGTTTCTTTGTTTTATTGTTTTAATTGTTCATCTTATATTGGTTTTATTTTTAAGTTTGATTTTTAACTAAGTACAGCACTTTGTTTTCAGCTGTGAAAAAAAAAATCTTGAATTGAGTGAGTTGAGACAAATGGTGGTCACACCAGATACTGACTGGTTTGATGACTTTCCCAATGCAGTAAAACTGCACATTTTATTTAGAGTGGTCGTTAATTGTGGGCAACCTAAAGACACCTGTGCAATAATCATTCTGTCTAATCAGCATCCTGATATGCCACACCTGTGAGATGGATGGATTATCTTGGCAAAGGAGAGGTGGTCACTAACACAGATTTGTGATATTATATTTAAGAGAAATAGGCCTTTTGTGTACATAGAAAAAGTCTTGGATCTTTGAATTCAGCTCATGGAAAATATGAACAAAACCAAAAGTGCTCTGTTGGGACAGTTGTCTTATACACAAATGTGTGGTAGACCCCATAATGGCTTCTAAGCAACTTATAACGTAGGAAAGTTTGTTAGCACAGGCAATCTTAAATGTCCCCGCATAGCTCCCTCCCACCCAGAACACACGTACTTGGATTATTGTTATTGTCATTTTTAAATAGGATTCTAACAGAGTAGGCCAGTTAGGCACTCTCTTTCATTACACACACACTCACTCACACACACTCACACACACACACGTGTGTATATATATATATATATATATATATATATATATATATATATATATATATATATATATATATAAATAAACCCTAATAACTTGCTCATCATCCCCAAGAAAGCCTCACCATTTCTGACCTTAATCATTGAACACTGCAGTGTTGGATGAAATAAAAGATGGAATATTTGAGTGAATGAATAAAATAAATGGGAAATTTAACACCCAAAATGCAAAAAAAAAAAAGTAAATAGTGTGCAAGAACAGAGGGAGGATGTTCCACATGGACGTCTATATTTATGAGAACCAACAGCAACAAATTATTCCCCCAGCAACGCTCTAAATCTAATTGGAACATTAAACCTAAATAGCCTCAGAAACCACCCATGAAAAGTTGACATTACATTTGAGTCTGGAGAGGGGGCTAAATTGTTTGATTACTATGCACTATTTTTCACACTACATAAAATGATGAATTGAATTAAGTAGATTTAAAATTTGACTGACAAATATTGACATTCGTTTTCAAGACCTATTCACAGTGGTGGACTGTGAGCAACAAAGGCCTTTGGTAGTTCTTAAAATAGCTGTGTGTCAGTGCGAGAGAAGCCCAGAGCTTCCATCTACTTACTACCTTGCATGCACATCAATGAGCCGAGGGTGGCAGAGGAGCCTCGGTCTGTTATTTTTAGGCTCAATTCAACTGGTCCCCACAAAGGTCGAGATCAAGCAGCAGACACAGTTTTTGAATCAAATTATGCATTCCCCTCAACTATTAATATGCTCATTCATTCACGGTGGGTCCACAGCTGTTTGGATGTACACCCTCACCGGTTTGGTGGGGTTGTCCCCCCCACCCCCCTGGGTGCCTTGAGGGTGTCGTGTGCATGAGGAATGGGAGCTGCTGTCTTTGGTGATGTGTCCTGACTCAGCTATGTCCACACCGCTGTCCTCACTGAGAGTCTGGCCACTGTCTGACAGCTGAGACAGGGCGCCACCTGAGGGGGGAGCAGGCACACGTGATGTAAGCATTGGAACTCTCTCTGGACTACATCAGTGCTTTTGTCTTCCAACGCCATGAGCTTGACCATAACAGCACTCTTTTTTGTAATAATTTTGTTGTTGTTTTAGCATCCTATTAATTAATGAATTAATCACCCAATTTGGGTCGTTTGTCTATTCTTCATGTCATGTGTTGCCATGCCACTTCCTGTTTCACAGAGGCAAACAGAAGGCGGAAAAAAAAGTATTCCTCCATATACATTTATCCAGATCCTCAACAAAATGTAACATATTTTTCTTTGGCCCTTGTGTAATACTGACAAAGTTTCATGAAAATGTGTCTTCTATTTTTTTTTCATAGTATTTACCTTTTTTTTTTTTAAAACAAAAATTATTTATTTTTTACTGCACCGAAAGAGGCCTTTAAAACAGCAAAACTCACGCTTTTGTGCAGTACTTCTTCCCTCCCAATGTCTTGTGCCTTTTTTCTTTCTTACCTCAACAGTGCTTTTCAGTTTAGAATAGCTGCATCATTTAATTACAAAATTCAATAATAGAATTGGAATGGACATTTGGGTTTGACAAGATGAAGTATTTATGTCTGTTATACAGTATTTAGCACACAGTTGCAGTAATACTGGATCATATCTTTGAAACTTACAGTTGCAGTAATACTGGATCATATCTTTGAAACTTTAATTGGTAATATATGGTATGTTGATGTAGTTCAATGTAACACACTCTTTGCATGCAAGATGACAGACGTGTGCAATTTTATTGGCGCGATAAAATGTCAGGATCCTAAATATGATTATCTCAAGCCCACTAGCTGCAACTGAAATGCACATTGTGCTCAGCTGTTGTGCTCCTGTTGTGGATTCAATAAAATAAAACAACTCCATTCTTTTTCTCTACATTGTCGTGGCAAAACTATCTTCAAAATGTTCTTACACTCCATCAGGGATATTTAGTTTGTGTGCAAATGAGAGGGGGATAGAGACAGGCACTTATATAATTACTTAAGTAATTTGCTGCTTTTCCACAATTAGCTCGCAATTAACTGCACACGACAGCAAGAAGAGTTGCCCTCATGAATCTTAAATGTTTGAATGAGATTTTGATAGCAATAAAGACAACTTTTAATTTGGAAACGACAACATATTTACATTTTGCAGAATAATCTTGAGGAAAGTTTCATCAGAACGCCTAGTAATGGATCCAAAGATTGTGTCTGTTTTATTTTTTTAATTGATTAATTTATGATAACCATTGTATGCTGCACTTTGGGATGCCCTTCATTCAGGGGTTTATTTATAACTTGAGTTTTGTGGGTGTCTCTATTGTTGCACAGGTGTGGGCCTATGTGCATGTCAGCATGTCCATGTGCAAAAACACACGGACAGAAAATATGAAAAATATGCCACAAAGTTCAAAGAATGCCTGGTGTTCAGTCATCTTTTTGTTATCTTCAATAAATATATTTTTATAACCTCAGTGGACCTCATTTGAGCCAGCATCCAAGGTAGATTTGGTTTGAGTCTTTGCATCTTTTTGTGCTGATTGAGTTCTAAAGCAAACACACTGACTGTTAACTTTGTCAACCCCATCGTTTTTGAGTACGGATTGGCGATGAAGTGCTGAAAATCTGTGTGTCCGTGCTGGCTAAAAGAGTTCATTTTGACCATGAAAAATAGACACCCACAGACACACAGAATGTATGATCTTTATGGGAACTCAGGTGCGTTTTGTCAGGGCTTGGCTCCCATGCAATTTGAATCCGACATTTATGAATTTATTTACATGATTATCTTGTTCCTTTCGTTCTTCTTGAATTAGCTGTAGTTCATTTAACACATTGTATATTCGAACCAATGATTTTAGTTTGCCCAACCTTTCTCACCTCTAGCTTGGGGCAGCGGCCGCACCTCATTGACGTCGGGCTCTGCGTTGGGCCTGTGAACCTCCACTGTGACAAACTGTTGCTTAAAGCCTGGAGAGGAGGCTTTGGACATGGCAGCTGGTTTAAGGGGAAGAGAAAGAGGTGGAGGAGGTGCGGGTAGTGGGGGCGGAGGTGGCGGTGAAGGAGATGCGTCAGCAAGTTTGGCGCCCCTGCTTGGGGACTGGACGCGTGGAAAAGGGCCAATACTCTGTTGAGCAACCTTGGACAATTGAGTGGGTGTTTTGTGTTCTCTCCTGGAAGGTGCCAAGAGTTCTTTCTTTCGGATGGCCGCATAGTCCCGAGTAGGCAACAATGGAGGATCTTGTTTGCGAGGTACAGAGGGTGATGAGGGGGTGTGACCTGGCTTTTTGTTGTGGTTAGGGCGAGTGGGGGCTGTGAAGTGCAAGCCCGAGTGTGTGGATTCGGACGAGGGGCATTTGTTGAGCTGGTCTCGTCTACTCTTGCGCCTCTGCACCCCTGATGGGGGTGGAGGCCTGAAGGAAGGGGGAGAGTCAGCTGTGGTGGACTGTACGTCATCCTGAAGTGAGAGAATATTTTTTGCATGATAGATAAGATAGATAGATGTAAACGGACATAGTGCACGTTAGAAAACAACAATTAAGCAATGATTCGATTTGTAAATTGATGAGGATTCTCAACAAACACTGTATTGTTCCATTGAACTACTGTGCCGGTCTTGAATTACGTAACTTCTAGATATTCATGTACTTACATCAGTTTGGAAATGTTGGTATTTGACACTTTGCATTCTATACTTTGGTGGAGTGAACAATACTGAGACATGAGTGACCACAAATGCATGAAGTGAGAAATAAAATAACATTATCAAAAAGAAAATAAAGAATGATTTGAGAAAGTAGGCAGCTGAGAATGACTGCAAGTGAAGTGACTAAAAGCTTTCTTCTTGACTTGTTTTTCACCCCCTGCTGAGATAGAAAGAGAGGCAGAAGACTGGAATATTGTGATTGGCCTTTGCTCACCTTTTTCCATTCAATAAAAAAAGATATGAAAAAAGATAGTCTTCAACCTTGCTTTGGCGCAAATGCTTGTTACGCTCCAACAAAAGAAACTGTACAAAACCCTGCAGGTCAGATTTTCGGTGAGCCTCATCCATTCTTACCATTGCATCACTTCCATTTTAAAAATGCTGTCTTTGACTCCTTTTCCCTTTCTCCCTTGTACCATTTCCATGTTTATCGGACCAAACCAGTGTTTGTGTGTGCCAGGCTGCAGGGCTCACCAGAGAGATGTCAGCCAGCAGTGTGTTCAGACTTTCCAAGGGATCCTGCTGATTAATATCCACCACACTGTCGTCCTAAAAGATGTACGACAGAAATGGATGAGGGCGAAGAAGAAATACAGAAGTCAATCGGAAAAGAGTCAAACGAGAAAAGAGGGAACAACCTGTGAGCAGATGTTACAAACAAGTGTGCATTTATCCCGAAACAAATGGAAAATTAGATTTACAAGAAGTGATAAGAGCTTTCAAAAGACATGCTTACATTTGCACACACACACACACACACACACACACACACACAGACACACACACAAACGCACACATGCTCTGCACCAGAGCATGTGCGCGTTTATATCTCGGTCCAACATCCCAGGTGAGGAAGAAGTCATTTGCAAGCTCTGAGCAAATTTAGAGACAAGCTGAGTTCAGAAAAATGCTGCCCTTCATTTAACTCTGCCACAAAACCAAAACAGAAGCCCCATCAATTCTGCTTAATGACTCGCTGGGAGCACTTACACACAATTCCATTGAAAAGATGGGGTGATCTGAAAGGGACCATGCTTTTGAAGAGTCTGTGTGTATGCTACCTCAAAATGACGTATTAGAAATTATCAGTCCGTTCACCCGGTGGTGTACAATGGGTTGCCATCACCTGAGGAATGACCAAAAGCGCTCCCAGGGTCTGTCTGGGTGCTAATCCTTTTTTCACCCTTAAGAGCCACTGCAGTCACAAAACGTTTTTGTTTTTTTTGTGGGACTGTACATCAGTCTGCCCATTTACATAAACATGCAATGCAAACGTCAGTCTGAGAACAGTATTCTTCAAGTTGCAAATGCATGCCACTAGCCCACTATGTGTGTGTCTGCATTGGAATGTGCAGTAGTTGATTGTGTGCCTGGAATTGCATCTGGTTTAAAAATGTCAGTCTTTACTGTCTTGCTGCCTAGCACTCTAATCTTTTGTATAGCATATAGTCATTACCCATTGGTCAAAAGCAACTCAAACCAACACACAATGAGAATTAATAGCAATGTCCACGTGGAAATACATGCACATAAATACACAAAAAAAGCAGATGCTTATTTCTATCAAGATCATTTTGTCTATTCGGATGCAATTAACCCTCACTCGCATGACGACCACTGGCTAAAACAACTTTTTTCCAACAGTAGGGTCTGTAGACTGGATGCAAATATCAATCAACGCAGAAGAAGACAATATAATAAACAGTGTGAGACCGAAGGTTAACAACTGCAGGCTAAGGACTAATGTTAATGTCCTGTATAATTTCTGCTAAGGAACAAAAGCACCTGACAAATTGGTGTACTGAGAATTTTACATTATTTCAATAAATATTAAGAATTTGCTGAATTCTGCCAGGGCAAATGTTTTCACATGCATCTCAACAAGTGAATGTTTTTCACTAAACCCCTCCAGCAGGCTCTGTATAATTCATTTCTGGTCCGGGTTAACAACTACTTTGGCAGAGGGAAAACAAATGCAAACGCTCTTACATGCAGGTCAAAAAACACCTTCCTTCAATGAATTGATCAGACAGAATACAATCGATACAATACATAAAACATCATCTTGAGTCCTGTGACGATAAAATATGCACTAAACCGCAACTTCCCCCCAGTTTTAAACCCTACGGCTTAAACAACAACTGTCATTTCTTGTGTATAATAGGCTCCCAAGTGGAACCCGCACCGACAAAATCGACCCCAACAATCAGGACAACATTTCTACCCATGTACTATATAATGCACACCATCAATCTGCTGCTATCCAGATGCTAAAACATGAAGTATTAACCGTAGTTTAATAGGCCTGTCAAATAAATGTTCTGCTCTGTGTGCAGGCACTGACGGAATTCTGTATTTCGTTTATTTGTTTTTTTTTTGTTTTGTTTGTTTTTTAATCCCCATGTTGGGACAGTGCACGCTTAATGTAAAAAAAGCGTCACATTGCTTAAAATTTTTTTAGACCAATTGTCACTATAATTAATGTGGATATCTCTAATTATGTATTATATTTTAATTAACTTTTTAAATCAAATCTGCAAATATTGAAACATTCGGATGGGTATTCAGATCTGCTCAAGAGCACACCCTATTAATGCATATTTTGTGATAGGCCACATTTGTGTTACTTCACCTACAAGTTTCTACCTGGTTTTATTTCTTACAGTTGGCAGTCTTTGTTTTCTCTCTATACTGCCCTCCAATCCATTCACTATACAGCTTATGTTCGCAGTGGCGGGCTGGAACCTATGCTAGCTGACTTCAGGCAAAAAGCAATTACACCCTGGACTGGTCCCCATCAATCAAAGGGTACATACAGTAAAGATACAGATACCCATTCACAATCACTTTCACACATTCACTGAGTGGGAACTGAACTCACGCTGTCGGGCGAGTGAACTACACAATCCGTGACTTTATTCTTGAAGAGCCTTGAGTCGATCCATACATTTGACAAATTGTAAATCCAAAAATGCCGTAGAGGATTTTAAAAATGTGTTTTCGGTTGAGCTGGTTGAGTCTGTTAATAAAAAATAAAAAAAACACTGAACAACTAGTGCTGTGGCATACGGTATGTATTGTAATTGAATTTCTTTTTGTGGGTCCATTTTAATGAGTATTATTTAGACAGTATCCTTTGTACACTGTAAACTTCTAAGAACACAAAGGAAAGAAAGTCGGGTCGCGGGGGCAGCAGGCCTCAGCAGGGAAGCCCAGACTTCCCTCTCCCCAGCCACTTCCTCTAGCTCTTCCGAGGGGCTCCCGAGGCGTTCCCAGACAAGCCGAGAGACGTATCTCTCCAGCGTGTCCTGGGTTGACCCCGGGGTCTCCTCCCGGTGGGACGTGCCCGGAACACTTCACCAAGGAGGCGTTCAGGAGGCACCCTAAACAGATCCCCGAGCCACCTCATCTGGCTCCTCTCAATGCGGAGGAGCAACGGCTCTACTCTGAGCCCCTCCCGGATGATCGAACTTCTCATTCTATCTCTAAGGGACAGCCCAGACACCCTGCGGAGGAAATTCATTTCGGCCGCTTGTATCCGGGATCTTGTTCTTTCGGTCACGACCCACAGCTATTGATCATAGACGAGGGTAGGAACGTAGACCGACCGGTAAATCGAGAGCTTCGCCTTTCGGCTTAGCTCCTTCTTCACCACAACGGACCGATACAAAGTCCGTATCACTGCAGACGCTGCACCGGTCCGCCTGTCGAGCTCCCATTCCATTCTTCCCTCACTCGTGAACAAGACCCCAAGATATTTGAACTCCTCCACTTGGGGCAAATTTATCTCGATTTAGAAATAAAATGGGCGGCACGGGAGACGACTGGTTAGCACATCTGCCTCACAGTTCTCAGGACCCAGTTCAAAGCCGGCCTCCTCTGTGTGGTTTTCGACAGGTACTCCAGTTTCCTCCCATCCATTTTCTGAGCCGCTTTTCCTCACTAGGGTCGCGGGCGTGCTGGAGCCTATCCCAGCTATCATTGGGCAGGAGGCGTTGTACACCCTGAACTGGTTGCCAGCCAATCGCAGGGCACATAAAAACAAACAACCATTCGCACTCACATTCACACTTACGGGCAATTTAGTGTCTCCAATTAATGCATGCTTTTGGGAGGTGGGAGGAAACCGGAGTGCCCGGAGAAAACCCACGCATGCCCGGAGAAAACCCCTCTCGCCCAGAGTCAGTTGAGATAGGCTCCAGCACGCCCGCGACCTTAGTGAGGAGAAGGGGCATGGAAAATGGATAGAAATAAAATGCTGTTGGAACTATCCATCCATTTCCGAAACTGCCTGTCCTCTTTAAGGTTGCTTAAGCTGGAGCCTGTCCCAGCTGACTCTGGGCGAGAGTTGGGGTTCACCCTGGACTGCTCGCCAGCCCATCGCATATACAGACAAACAAGCATTCAGACTCATATTTACACCTATGGACAATTTAGTCTTCAATTAACCGAACCTACATATTTTTTAAATCTGGGAGGAAGCCGGAGTACTCAGAGAAAAACAACGCAAGGGCAAAGTGAATATACCTAAAAACTCCACACAGATAGGTTGGAGCCCGTATTTGAATCCCCAACCTTATTTTATATTATTATAATTAATGCGATTGATTGAGGGTGTACCCCGCTTCTCAAGCACGCCCGCCACCCTAGTGAGGAGAAGCAGTACAGAAAATGGATGTATTTCACTTGTACGTCACTACAATATTGCAGCATTTCAAATAAAATTTTCGGTCATGAGCAAACGTTTCCTCTGAGCTATCAATGGCACCCTTCTGATGCGGCACAACTAACAACACAAGTTTGACTCATAAGCAATATGTTCTCCCGAAATGTTCTCCGCAAACCTGACCTGGAATTTGGAGTTTCCACTGTGGAAAGAAAATAACACAGAGACCAAAACACGGCATAAAAAAATATCACTGCAGAACCAAATGCAACAATTATATATAGGTACCCACAGGAAGAATTTGCAAGCCATATCTTTGCAATGGAAAGTGCATCAGATCGTAATAGAAATGAAGAGTGGAAAATAAATCCATCTAATCGGTTTACAATACAAGAATGTATTGTGCTGTCTCATGTTGAGAACAACATGAGGAATCATGGAAGGCAGTCCTAACAGATAAAATGCACACAATTGAGACATTAAAAATCCTTTTACGGGAGCGAAATGGAAGACAATTGTCCAGTTGATGTTAACTTGAACCCCTTATTTGTCTGGGAGAAAATATAATGAACAAAGAGGACAGCCTGTTTTGATTTTTTTCTTTTTTCATGGTATCTAGTACACATCTGCCCACAGGGAATTGAACAAGCCCTTCTCCCACTGTGTATCCAGCATGTGTGGGTTGATGCTTCATCATTTTCAAAAGTTACTCCTACCTCCATCATATCTATCAGCCAGAGTAGCCTTTCCTACCAGGGGTAGGGGGAGATTAGAGGGTTATAGCAGTAGAATCAAAACACATCCTTTTTCAAACTGTATCAATATTTGCCATTACAAAAGGAAAGTAGCAAGACATGACATTGCCAAATGCCCCCAACACACACACACACACACACACACCATAGAGATATTGTGCCTTGTCATCTACTTCACACTGTTTTATTCAGCAGTACCACGTACCCGGGCGGAGCTCAAAGTGGTGTTAGTCATGAAGCTGGCTGAAGACGAGGTCAGAGTGTCAGGGTATGACACCACGGAGAGAGAATCCGGTTGGAGTGTAGGCGCTCCTGCTGTGCCCTGTCTTGCTTTGAGAGCCTGAATTTCACGGCGTAACACAAGTCCATCAAAACGCTCCAGGTCCTGCGGGATGACCAGGCCTCGCACTTCTGACAGCAGAGAGAACTGTGGGAAGACAATGATGGTAGATGTAAATCTGCAATTAAAAGTCTTTAGGGGATCTATAGAAAAAAGAAAAGAAAAAATACTGTAATTGAAACATGCACATGCCACATAATGGAACACTAGTTTATCACTTGTACACTACTCACAAAACGCTATTCTGCTTTCTGGTCCTAAAATGCCCCTTTTTGGGAGTAGTGTATGTTGTTCTTTGGAAGCTGAAGTTGTACAATTCTGAATCTCACCTATATTTCTAGAAAAATAGACCTCTAACTTATTGAACCGTCGTCATGTATTTTAGTAGCGTAGGTTTCGACTTCCAGTCTCCTGCTTGATAGAGAACACATTCACTGCAGTTTTTCAATTTAAGTAACTGTTGTTGCGAACTGTATCCATCGGAGAGAGAACTGATGACTTAAATGACATTCTGATTTGGCGCCTGATATTGAGGCACTTGTGAAGGCTAAAAGATGCCAAGTTTCAGGAGCAGAGCAAGCCTATTTTCATATAAAATGCTGGAGCACCTTTGCACTACAGTTCTGTGAAAACCTCGATATTTTAAGCCACTGAATATTACAAAATGTCAGTCAACAACTTCAGTTGACAAGATATGTTTGGTAGAACCCTTTTTATGTTTTTTTTCTTTCACTGCCACAACTTGTACATATTTTTTTGTATACATTTACAATTTAGGCGGACAACTATACACTGAATAGTTACCAGTTAAATATGGATGGTACGATGAGTCAGTTGAGGTCAAGATTTCCAGATGGCTGTGGAAATTTATGTGAATTTAAAATAACTTCTACAGTTTAACAGAGTTGTTTTATAAATGGTACATACAGTATATAGATCCACCTTGATCTGTAGGTTGCACGTGTAAATGAAAAAAAAAAACAAAAAAAAAAACGAATTCCCTATTCTGTTGAAATTGTAATCGTTTTTGTTTAAAGAATTCTGATTAATCATATGATATGCAACAAGATAATAATCAATGAATAATCCAAATGTACTTGTAATTATTTGCACCAAAACAATGGGAACATTTTGGAATAATTATTCATAGCTTATTCTTCTTCCTTTCCTTTCAGCCTGTCCCGTTAAGGGTCGCCACAGCGCGTCATCCTTTTCCATGTAAGCCCATCTCCTGCATCCTCCTCTTGAACACCAACTGCCCTCATGTCTTCCCTCACGACATCCATCAACCTTCTTTTTGGTCTTCCTTTAGCTCTCTTGCCTGGCAGCTCCATCCTCATCATCCTTCAACCAATATACTCACTATTTCTCCTCTGGACGTGTCCAAACCATCCAAGTCTGCTCTCTCTAACTTTGTCTCCAAAACATCGAATCTTGGCTGTCCCTCTGATGAGCTCATTTCTAATTTTATCCAACCTGGTCACTCCGAGACCGAACCTCAACATCTTCATTTCCGCCACCTCCAACTCTGCTTCCCGTCATCTCTTCAGTGCCACTGTCTCTAATCCGTACATCATGGCTGGCCTCACCACTGTTTTATAAACGTTGCCTTTCACCCTAGCAGAGACTCTTCTGTCACATAACACACCTGACACCTTCCTCCACCCGTTCCAACCTGCTTGGACCCGTTTCTTCACTTCCTGACCACACTCACCATTGCTCTGGACGGTTGACCCCAAGTATTTAAAGTCCTACACCCTTGCTATCTCTTCTCCCTGTAGCCTCACTCTTCCCCCACCACCCCTCTCATTCATGCACATATATTCTGTTTTACTTCGGCTAATCTTCATTCCTCTACTTTCCAGTCCATGCCTCAATCTTTCTAACTGTTCCTCCAACTGCTCCCTGCTTTCACTGCAGATCACAATGTCATCCGCAAACATCATGGTCCACGGGGATTCCAGTCTAACCTCATCTGTCATCCTATCCATCACCACTGCAAACAGCAAGGGGCTCAGAGCTGATCCCTGATGCAGTCCCACCTCCACCTTAAATTCGTCTGTCACACCTACAGCACACCTCACCTCTGTTCTGCTGCCCTCGTACAGGTCCTGTATTATTCTTCTCTGCCACTCCAGACCTCCGCATGCAGTACCACAGTTCCTCTCTGGATACTCTGTCATAGGCTTTCTCTAGATCTACAAAGACACAATGTAGCTCCTTCTGACCTTCTCTGTACTTTTCTATCAACATCCTCAAGGCAAATAATGCATCTGTGGTACTTTTTCTAGGCATGAAACCATATTGTTGCTCACAAATACTCACTTCTGTCCTGAGTCTAGCCTCCACGACTCTTTCCCTTAATTTCATTGTGTGGTTCATGAACTTTATTCCTCTATAGCTCCCACAGCTCTGCACATCACCTTTGTTCTTAAAAATGGGCACCAGTACACTTTTCCTCCATTCGTCAGGCATCTTCTCACCCGCTAGAATTCTATTGAACAAGCTGGTCAAAAACTCCACAGTCACCTCTCCAAGAATGTCACAGGAATGTCCTCAGGACCAACTGCCTTTCCATTTTTCATCCTCTTTAATGCCTTTCTAACTCCCCCCTTACTAATCATTGCCACTTCCTGGTCCACCACACTTGCCTCTTCTACTCTCCCTTCTCTCTCATTTTCCTCATTCGTCAACTCATCGAAGTATTCTTTCCATCTAGCAAGCACACTGCTGGCACCAGTCAACATATTTCCATCTCTATCCTTAATCACCCTAACCTGCTGCACATCCTTCCCATCTCTATCCCTCTGTCTGGCCAGCCTGTATAGATCCTTTTCTCCTTATTTAGTGTCCAACCTGCCATACATGTCATCATATGCCTCTTGTTTGGACTTTGCCACCTCTACCTTTGCCCTGTGTCGCATCTCAATGTATTCATTTCGCCTCTCCTCGGTCCTCTCAGTGTCCCACTTTAGCTAACCTTTTTCCTTGTATGATTTCCTGTACTGTGAGGTTCCACCACCAAGTCTCCTTCTCTCCTTTCCTGCCAGAAGATACACCAAGTACTCTCCTGCCTGCCTCTCTGATCATCTTGGCTGCAGTGGTCCAGTCTTCTGAAAGCTCCTCCTGTCCACCGAGAGCCTGTCTCACCTCTTCCCGTAAAGCTGCACAACACTCGTCCTGTCTCAGCTTCCACCACATGGTTCTCTTCCCTGCCTTTGTCTTCCTAATCTTCCTCCCCACCACCAGAGTCATTTTACACACCAACATCCTATGCTCTGTAGCCACACTCTCCCCTACCACTACCTTACAGTTGGTAACCTCCTTCAGATTACATCGTCTGCACAAGATGTCATCCACCTACGTGCTTCTACCTCCGCTCTTGTAGGTCACCCTATGTTCGTGCCTCTTCTGGAAAAAAGTGTTCACTACAGCCATTTGCATCCTTGTTGCAAAGTCTACCACCATCTGTCCCTCCAAGTTCCTTTCCTGGATGCCGTACTTACCCATCACTTCTTCATCACCCCTATTACCTTCACCAACATGTCCATTACAATCTGCACCAATTACGACTCTCTCTCTGTCTGGGATGCTCAGAACTACTTCGTCTAACTCCTTCCAGAATTTCTATTTCACCTCTAGGTCGCATCTTACCTGTGGGGCATAGCCACTAATCACTTTACACACAACACCCTCAATTTCAAGTTTCAGCCTCATCACTCGATCTGATACCCAAGACATTCTTAGCCAACTCTTCTTTTAAAATAACCCCGACTCCATTTCTCTTCCCATCTACACCATGGTAAAATAATTTAAACCCTGCCCCTAAACTTCTAGCCTTACTGCCTTTCCACCTGGTCTCCTGGACACACAATATATCAACCTTTCTCTTAATCATCATGTCAACCAACTCCCGAGATTTTCCTGTCATAGTCCCAACATTCAAAGTCCCCACATTCAGTTCTAGGCTATGTGCTTTCCTCTTCTCTTTCAGCCGAAAAACCCGCTTTCCACCTCTTCTTCTTCTTTGACTTCGACCCACAGTAGCTGAATTTCTAACGGCGCCCTGCAGGTTGACGCCGCCGTTGGCGGACGTTGTTAACCCGGGCCACGACCGATCCGGTATGGAATTCTTTGGATGAACGCTCATATTTGTTTGGAAAGGTTTTAAGCCGGATGCCCTTCCTGACGCAACCCTCTGCATTTATCCGGGCTTGGGACCGGCCTACAGTTTGCACTGACTTGTGCCCCCCATAGGGCTGCATTAATTATTCATAGCTTATTAAGCCTCATATATACTAGTCGAGCTCACTTGAGATCAAATTGGGCTGAACGTGGCCCGGAAACTAAAATGAGTTTGACACCCCTGGTATGGATAAAGCTGTAATGACAATATGAGGACTATACAGGATGTATAATTGAAGGTTTGATGCAAAGCCCACACAGGAGGACTTGAGCCAAGATTCGAAGCCAGGCGTTAAATGTGAGGCAAACATCCTAACCACTAAATCACTGCACTACCAGTATATATCATACAGGCACACTAATCTGCTCATAACGCTGGTTACTGTGCCATCTTTCAATTTACAGTCATATCAGCTCCCGTCACTCATACATTCCTGCACACATTCCATTGTTCTGCATCACTAACAATAGAAATGCAAACGCAGAATATGTTATTAAATAATAACATTTCTTCAGTAAATTAAAAATCCCTTTTCGATTATTGATTAGTGTGATTGTCAATATATGTGTGTCATTCAGTGATCATACAAT
Source organism: Phycodurus eques (assembly GCF_024500275.1). Lineage (NCBI taxonomy): Eukaryota > Metazoa > Chordata > Actinopteri > Syngnathiformes > Syngnathidae > Phycodurus > Phycodurus eques. The sequence continues at coordinate 4,099,275 of NC_084539.1, forward strand.
GTGTTACAATGTTAACAGTGAACAACTGCCCTTAAAATCTTAACAAAGACAAGTACTGACTAACAAATTTGATTGTGACCCATTTTTTTTAACCTACCATTGATTCTGCCAACATTTTCTTCAGTTCAGAAAAAAAACTTGAAACTGTAAAAAGTGTCAGACGTTGTAGTTCTTAATATAGTACAAGGCATCAGAAAAAGCTTTACTTGAGCCTTTGTTTTCTTGTTTATTTATAATACTGACAAAAAAGTAGTGGAAGGAAAAGCAAAACAGAACTGGGTATCAACACACAACCCCTGCAGAAATCTCCAAAGATTCACATAATGAAACAAAAACAAACAACAAATAACCTGCTCTGCCGCATGGACCTTCGTGTTTTTTTTAACTTTATCTTTTTATCCTTTCTTTGGCTCCTTTGTCTCTCACCTTTGCATTTGTGTTGAGCAGCTCGAATAACGCCATGACCAGCTGCTCCACGCCAATATGCCCGTCCCGGTACTCTTCCAAGTAGTAGCCCATAGTTTGCCGCTCCGACTCAGTCAGAAGGTGACGGGCTTGCTCTTCTAGCATAGCTCTGGACTGGTTCACCAGGCTAGATAAGGTCACCTGAGATCCGGCCATACCCTTATAAAAACCAGACTGAAAAGATACACAAATAGCCGATTTATCATCACACAATTAAATACAACTATAATACAATTCATTTTGTTTTATTTACAGTAGTTGAGCTGGAGGAAAAGTAACCTTTACAAGAGAGTATTACATGATTTTCTGGACAAACTGAGAGGAACAATGAGAGTGAGACCAACAAGTTGAGAGGAAGTGGAAGGTAGCGGCAAAAGGGTTGGGGAAAAAAAGCTGTGAGGATAATGATTGAAGTGGTATGAGGAATAAGGATAAAAGATGGCCATTGAAGGGGATGTGATGGATAGGATTGTGAGGCCAGGGCAGCCAAGATGAGCATGAGAGATGATGAAAGGATGAAGACAGAAGATGGCAGCTTGTTGCTTGACCGCAGTAAATGCTTTTAAAGAAGGTGGTGCTGGTTGTAGGAAAAAGAGACAAAGACAAAAAGGCTTGGGGGGCAAGAAGGCTAAAACCACAGGGATAAGGAGGGTGTTAAAGGGGAAACAAAGACAGGGAACTCATCAGTGTGGACAGAAAAAGAGCAAGATCATAAATTACTCCCACATAAAATGAAGAACCCGTCAGTCATCGCTTATCATATGTATAAATCCACATCATCCACTGTCATCGTGCAGTGCTAAAATTGAAGTTTACAGCAGGACAGAATCAGTGCTGTTCAGACATGTGGGCAGAACCTATTTTTTTCCCACGACATAGCTATTCTTGCCATGCCAACTAGCTTACCTGTCAATCACAGAGGTGACACTGTCACTATAGTAACAGAGAAGCAGCCATTATTAATTGTGGCATCTGCCTCTTGTCTGTTCTGATTTCAAAGTGTAAATGTTGAATGTCAAGCATTCAGTTTAGTTTGCAGTGATGTAGAACTGTACAATGTTGCCCCACTATTTGTAGGGATTAGTACAAGAGGTCTGCCACGAATAATGATGAGCAAGGAAGTGATGCATTCCCACAATCAGGTTTATGATGTACTTGCTTGACATAATGAAGTTCCTCCCTTAACGTCAACTTAGTTCCTTGGTACCAAGAAGCCACAAGATGGCGCCAAAGAAATATTATTTTTTATAGGCCTGGCTTTTGACACAAGGACAAAAACTGCAAATCGGTCAGTTTGTCAGCAAATAACAGAGGATAGTTTCAAATTAACAATCTGTGAATGGGCGTACAGTGGAATCTCGATAAAATGGACCCTGATATAAGGGATCAAACGGACTGTCAGGACCAAACAATGTGTCCAAAAATAGTTTTCATTTGTCACTTAAACTGGCGATGACAAAGTCTGTAGTTCCAGAATTGGCCGCTGTTTAACCGGTGCTGTGGCACAATACAGGCAGAGACTGGGAAGACACGTGTCCCCGGGTCATAGATAGCCAATATGACTAGATCCAACTAACAGATGTGCTTATGTGGTGGCCATGTTGAATGTGGCAACATTTCTACGTGGCTGCCATGATGGCAGGAGTTCATCTATTAAAGTAGCATATCTAGCATTGTGCTCTGCGCCACAGAGAGTGCTCACATACGGTAGCTAGCTGTGGCATTAACGAAAAAAGGAATACGACAAGCAAGTCTCTGGAGTCTGTAACATGCTATTTTTGGAACAGTAAGTTTTTTTATCGTCAAGCCGTTCATCTATGACAACAGAGTTGGAACTAGGAAGCATTTATTCCTCACAGCTCGCCTATGATGAGTACATCATCAATGTCTACATCAAGCACACCAGCGGTAAGTTGGGATATATTTTGAAACTTTTCAAGCTTTTTTATATTTATTGACAATAACTACGTATTGTACTGCACGTTTTAGGCCAGTACAAAACATGAAATTTGTACTGTACAGTAATATTAGACTTTACACTGATTTTATCGGGTTTATCGGTATCGGCCGATAATTAGGATTTTATGCTGATCGGCTTTAATGTCATAATTCGCCGATCCGATCAATGACGTCATTGATCAGCTCCGCAAAAGACATTTACTCCGCGTCGCCGTGTGCACAGTATATTTGAATCCAAAAGCTGGTTTATTTTTAGCCTTGTCGCATGTCTTTTGACGTAGTATTGGAAATATCTGACGGCCAATAAAGTTATTTAAAAAAAAAAAATAACAATATGTCGGCGGTCTGGACCAGACAACACGTCTGAGACAGACAACATGTAATGCCCGGATCAAACTACAAGACAAATTTGCTATTTCAGACTACTAAAATTAAATCTTGTATTCCGATATGACCGATCCCGTTTTTTTACGATCATTGGGCTTTATCTTGTCAACTCAAATGCGACCGGATACACTCGTTACCGTGTCAACGACAACAAGAGTGGAGGGCGGCGACAGTATTATGAGGACAAAATGGAGAAAAACGTGTGTTGGTGGTCACCGGTGCTCAGGAAAGGACGTTCGTTAAAGGCTTGCTTGAGGTACGTATGTTCCCTTACTTTTAATACGATATGGCTTGCAAGCAGGCAATAAAATGTTATGTGCCTAGCAAGCTAGCGGTATCACGAACGGTTGGACATGCTGCCGTTCTGTCGCATCATGCTCTAAAGTTTTGGTGTGGGTGAAGTCATTTAATTAAAAATACAGTCATTTAATTACAGTAAGTTACCACCCATTATTTCTGTCATTTTGTAATGTTGGTTTGACCTGACTGATTAGAATACACGATCTGATTAGAGCAGTGATTTCCAACCTTTATGGAGCCAAGGAATATATTTTACAATTGAAAAATCTCACGGCACACCAACAAACTAAAATGTCACAAAAAGTGGATACATTAATTACTGTATTTACTTCCTACCATCTATTAGAAGACCATGCATTTGTTCTGTCTGTCACTATCCCTCACTGGCATAAATAGAGGAACAAAGATACATTATTTTTTGTAAATATATTTTTTGGAGCAATTAATTACACAAGTATATAAAGTAAATAAACAGGTCATTTAAATAGACACATTTCTCCATCTTGTGATCGAATCGGTGATTGGTTATCGTTTTTTTAAATTCGCTGGTCAATGATCGGCCCCAAACATCCTGATCGCGTAAAGGCTAAGTAATATGGGTGCTAATGGCCACAAAAAAAGTGCCTCAATGTACCAGACAATCAGCTGTAACGGCGGGGTGTGAGGTCTTATATTAGTACCAATCAGAAACATGAGGGAGAATCAGACTCCCAGTTACTTCTCTCTGCCTTCTCCTCATCTTCTATCATCAGTCTACATTAAGCGAAGTGCCCATTCAAATGTCTGGGTAGAGATAGCAACTCTTTAATGACCAAGGTGAACTCTGGCGATACATTTCCTGAATCCTAACCACGGGACGCTAACGTCCAGAAATCCTTCCTGTCGTGTCCATGCGTCTGTTTCCTAACTCAAGGGCTTCAGTGAGTGAATGCTCGGGACCACACAAGGCATTTGAGCAACCAGTGTGTCTCTTATTATGATGCAGATTGGCACTTGAAGGAGCTCATAAAATTGGTCGCTATTCAACTGCAGTAATGATGGTCCGCTTGGGAGGACTTTCCATGCAAGAGCACATTTTACAGTTAATGGACATCCAGAAACTGGAGACTTCTCCAATCTGTGTGGTCATTCTATAGTTGGGATCTTCAAATGCCAGAGAAGCTGGCGGTTTCTATTGTCGTAGTAAACAACAATCCCCAACAGTCAACCTCCAATCGATAAAAGAGAAAATCCGATAAAGCCGGATCAACACTGACCCAGATAGGACCTGCACAATACAAGAGCAAGAATAAAGTGTATTTAACCAAGTAATAAGTTATTGTTCCTTATATTTTTTTCAGTGTTGAATCACACAACCAATCCTGCACTTTACACAACATTTCCACTGAATCTAGTATAGCTAAATATAGCTCACAATGGCTCATCTAATGGCTGTATGCAGAATAACAGGCCAATAGCTGGCAGAGATGCCTGGCTGAAGAGGCCCACATTGTAGTCAGGGACCATATTTGCAACACCAAGCAGACATTAAATGGGATGACTAACCTTGCTCAATTGAGCTTCTGGAATGTAAAGGGCAGCCTGCAATATTTGCTTTCAAGCAAATCAATCGACAAGAGACTACAACACAATGAACTATTCGCTACAATTAAAGACAAATACAGGTAAAATCTTAATAAGATTACTCAAAAATATAGATTTTAATAAAAATAGCATTATATCGTATTTCTTTCACAGCATTCATGTACTTTCTGCTCAGAAAATGCCTGCTGCCTTTTAAATGTTGCTTCACTTGTCTTAGCTGTCTAACACTGCATCACTGCAATGGAGACAGTGACACATATTTAAAAAAAAAAAAAAAAAAAAAAAAAAAAAAAAACCAAACATACACCAAAAATCATGTTACTAAATCGCAAAGGCTACACCGCAGAGAGAATGCTCATTGTTTAGATGATCTACAGAAACACCTCTGCCATCAAAGATGCAAACATACAAGACTTTAAAGCATATATAAGTATTTTGGGGGGGCAGGTCTGCTAAACAAATATGTCAAATAAATACACATCTTTATGACATCACGGGAGCAGCGGCGCACAGTAATTCATGTTTTTATTGCCCACAGGGACTGTTCTGATTTAATCACAGTGCAAGCTATAATGTGCTTCCATCAGACAGACTAATGAGAGTGCCTTAAAATGAGAATGTGGACCTTGAAGTCACATCCTGTTTCCTGCTCCTTGACGAGCCTCAGTCTTCGTCAAGGAAAAAGACAGTTGCCGTATATCAATATAACGTCTTTAATCGTTCGTGCAGAGAGGATTCAATTATAAACAGCAGAATAATTTTTCGAGCTGACCGGAATTTTAAGTTAGAGACAATGAACCCGAATCGCACCGGTCTATTGCAATATTAGTCATTCGAACTGCTCTAAGTGCTAGAGGACTCTGCATCTTTTTGCACAATTGTTTTTTGTCAATGTCCTTATGTCCCCAAAGTGTTCTGTAAATTGACTGTCTGTTGTACTAGAGCGGCTCCAACTACCGGAGACAAATTCCTTGTGTGTTTTGGACATACTTGGCAAATAAAGATGATTCTGATTCTGATTCTGATGAATTAATACACAATGGAGGAATGACCTGTCTAAATGATTTTGGTTAGATGACAGTATGTCGAACCATGCATCTTTGCTGTCTGTGATTGGTTACATGGCTATGGTATTGAGATACAAGATCATTTAGTTTTAATTTTAAGGAGTGCAGGCAAGTGATTAGACAGACATCACTTTTACTAAATTAATACAAACGTAGATTGGAATTTCAAATAGTTTCAGTTTTTCGTTTCAGAAACTACGTGTACAGCAACAACAAGTCCTTAATTGAAGTACTTTGAAGCACATCAAAATGAATGTACGCTTCAAGGCGCTCCTTTATGCCCACCGCCATCAGACCTTAAAACAGCAGCGTGGGCCACAGCTACTTACTACACTGGCCTCACCACCAACTTCAACAGACTAACCCATAGATGACGGGTGGACACCCTTACATACTCAAAAAGCCATTTGGCCTGTCTCCCACAGAAAAAAAAACAACAAAAAAATGTCAGGAGCCACAAAGATCCTTTGAAATCCAAAGTGAGGAGAATATTGCATATATCGTTATTGTTGTTTTACCTGTACGCAGGAACGCAAAATTTAATTTCTGCGCGAAACAAAAACATTTTGAACTCCCGCGGTCGAGCGGCCGACAACGCCCGCATTGCATCAAGTGGCCGACGAATTGGCCCACGCGGCCCCTCTGCGTAGCTTGACGCGCACACGGCAAAAATTGTCGCTGCATGTTGAACGCCGCGGAGCTCATCTCTCGTGATTGGTCCGTTTTAGTCACATGCTGTGATGACATACTCAGCCTTCCCCTTGGTTCCACATACCACTGACGCCCCAGCCTTCTTGATCGATTTTGCAGCATCATTAAACGTATCATCTGGTCATTTAGGTCCATTTGTTCTAGCAGACACTGTTCCACGGTAGCCATTGTTGTTGCTTTTTTCCTTGTTACTGAAAGGGAAGTAAAAATGGCTACCGGAAATGGCCAAAAAAATGCTGAGGAAACTGTGGTGTCCTAGCCAATACCAGCCGTAGCGACACCCCCGACTTGGAAGTGAACTGTAGTACATTTTCAAAACTGTGCGCATGGGTTGCGCTCGAGTACAAAGGCAAACTACGATGATTGATGTCAGCGCGGTCGCCGGCCGCGCAAGTATCAAGAAGCCTTTAGAAAGGACTATTTCACTAAACAACGTAAAACACATTTGCAAAATAATAGGCGATTCAAATATATATTTTACCTAGTTAATGCGATTTTTTGCTCCTGAACCTTAGTGTACAGCAGCGGTACATCAGGGCAGTAGGACGTCGCCTTCAGCTTCACAAGATTGTAAGCTGTCATCTGTGAAACTACGTGTGCAATGCTTTGAATATACAGCACCATGTGTCGCACACAGATCAGAATCAGAATGAGAATTATTTATTACAGATATAAATAGAAGACTAGCTATGCCAGCGCGGTGTAGCGGCCTGGCTAAGTAACGTGCCTTTGTGGTGGCGGCAACGTTCCCATCAAAGGCAATGCATGTATATTGAAAATAAATCATAACTTGCTCATTTCTCAACCAATTTTCATGAGGTTTACTTTTTCGTCAACATCAAAATGCTATTAATACAAAACACTGGAAAAAAGGCCCAAAAATATTCAAATCTATGAAAGGTCATCCCAGTTCCCTCGTTTTGATTGTAGGCCTTTTTGTGCAACTGTATTCAGCATAATGTGCAGGCATCCATGTCATTTTGTTTTGTGTGCCGTCCACACACGGAATGCGCCCCCACTAGCTAAGCGTTGCTGTCGACATGCAACTCAAAGTGGTGTGCCGTATCTACCTATTGCGCATGTCTATAGTCACACATCGGCGGCTATAATAATGAGTAGCGGTGAAGCTGTTTAGTTCCCAGAATGCTTTGCGCAGTGCATTGCGCAACATTTGCCGTTCTAAAAACGCTAATCCTTTTGGTCCATGTGTTTATGTTACCGGTGCTTTGTTAAATGTGTGTCTTATTTAAAAGTTGGGCTAATAATTATGTTGCACTTTGTTTTAGAATGAAGAGATAGGGACTGTTGGTTGTGCCCAATACAATGATCTCCCGGTCAGTTCTGTGGTGGATGCGTGAAAATTCACCATGGATTACCTGGTAATATATACCAGCAAAGGAAGATGCAAGCAGTGATTTTCCTTGACATTGTTCAACGTATCCTTCTATTTCTGTGGAGTGAAAGAACGTTCGTCTTCTAAGCACAATTTAATAGGGCCATTGCATTTCCAGTAATCTTAAAATCACCTGAGAGCCACAGCAGGAGGATAATAGAGCCACACCTGCCATAGACAATTTCATTACGTTTGTAAACAATAGGCACCGGGGTACTTTTTGTTTGGCAGAAAAGTGATTAACTACTAAGGACAAAAACTTGTGTGGGGTTCCACCACCAGATATACGCCAAAAGGTAAATTGTTTTGTCAACAATAATCTAAATTAATCCAGTGGAACGTGTGGTTGAGGAGGATAAATTGAGTGGATGTAGTAAATTGTTGTACAGAGATAGTAGTCATTTCGAAAGGTACAGACTGGGAATCAAACCTCCATCATCGGGTAGAAGGCCTTTTCTCACAGGTATTTTTATAAAATGTTTGGTTGGGTTGTCTTTGGGCAATTTTGAGAAAAATAATTGGATAGGCAGCAAGTAGACGGCAGCACACTATCCATTTCACTGTTAAAAGTGCACATCTGTGCCATTAGTCCGAGCAACAGAAAAGTCGATTAATTAGCCAGTCCCCTCAATGATCATGTTAACTGTGTCTGAACCTTCACCACATCTATCAATTTATCAGTTGAAATATAAATTATGGCTGCCATTCTGTCTCGCTTAGAAGAAATAGACCTAACATAACATTTTCTTTAGACGGATATTTAACACAGTAAAATAATTAATCAAGCCTTTTACTGTTTTCTCATCCGCTCTGCCGTTGTTAAATAACAGAAGGGGTTTCTAGAGGCTCCAAAGGAGAGCAATCCATCTCTGATAGGTCGCAAAGGTCATGCCACCCGGAAGTACGTTTGATGTATTTGTGAAACAATTCTGTAGACTATATGTCTATTTTTAATCTGGTGCTCCAAAAACATGGCACTTTAGCCTTTTTTTTTAAAGAAAAACAAAACAAAGCACACATTTTTTCAATGTATTTGCTATTTTACTTTTTCAAGCAAGCTGCTGAATGATGCTTTTCTCTAAACTGCTTTAACACCTGAAGTTCCCATTTAAGAATTTTCTTCTCTTATTTACCCCAAAATGTCTCTTCAACCGCAACATGGTCGCATAGGACATAAAGGGGAAAAAATTGTTTGCGTATGTTTGTTAAAAACTGTGATACTTTTTCTAGTTGTATCGTTTTAGTTCCTGAAGAGGTAAAATGTTCATAGTTATATAATGGCAGCAGCCTTATCATGTGAAACATAGCTGACAGCGTCATCAACCGAATAAATGACGGCAAGGAACGTCATTCATTACTACGATATGCATTCTCTAAATATTAATTCCCACAACTCTTTTAACAAGCCAATAGAAAGAAACTACATGCAGGGACAGGAAACAAATTTGGGTGCTTACAGTATGTGCACGCATTAGATTCAAGCAAAACTAAAATGTATATATATTTTTTCTTCATATCTCTTAAGGTGGGTTTGTAATTGGTGACACTTTTGGTCTCCTTCAAAAAACAAACAAAAAGAAACCAAATGTTCGGCCTAGCGTTAAAATAAAAATAGTGTGTATTTTAGAATAAAGAGGTAATGGTGGATGATGGATGATAATGGATATTGCAATATAGGAAGCCAATTTTTAATGCTGAACTCACATACTGCAGTCTTAGTCACAATGACCAGAGATCATATCATAGAGTAAATACATACAGTATTTCACAGTTAAACATAACTGCCAAAGTTATGAGTCTGCAAGAAAGCTGTATTAGCAAGTACTTACCTCAGCCCAAATAATTGTCCAAAAGCTTCATAGTACACTGAGGTGCTACAACATTAAGACCACCTTCTCAATCTTTTTATTTTCTATTTATGTATTTTTTATTTTCACCACTTGCACAATATAGTGACCCCTTTTGGCTTTGTGAGACGACGGTACAGTTCTACACCATTGCAAACTATAACCACAATAAAACATTTTACATAAATTCCTCTCAGCCCGTACCAATACAAACTCAGCATTAATATCGCATCATATCACAGGAAGAATATGTGACACAGCACTTGTATTTTATCTCATTAGATTGTGCAAGTGGCCTTAATGTTGTGGCCAATTAATTGTATCGTGATGTACAACCGTCATTTGAGGCCTTGTGCCACACACTGATTTGGTTTAAATATATTAGGGTCAATTTACGAATATAAATCTAAAAATGTTCACGGCAAGCATTATATACTGCATGTATTGTAATAAAATCATTCATCCCTCGGCTTTATGTACCCGCAGTTTTTCGATAACAAGGGTTTATTTTCACATCTCATTGCTTCTGTAAATTCATGTTACGTTTTATTGTTGAAGCTATATATTGCTTTCGCTACTATAATGCTATATGAATATGCACTTTGTCATCTGATCTGTTATCTACCACCTTTACTGTCCTTTTGTACATCCTGTTACCATCCTTGTTTACAATTAAAGTAATTATATTAAACTACACTTGGCTGATAATCATTCTGTTTTTTTTCTGGGATTATTAGTGTCAGTAATTTAGTATTGAGCAAAGCACAAATGGGGTCAGAGCGGAATTAATGACTGAGTATTGCTTTGTGACCTATCTGTAATTAATTAGCTTATCGTGCGCTTTGGCCTCAGGGCTATGATTGCAGAACGGAGGGAGAGAGGACACTCAAAGGGAGGAGTGGGCCAGGCATAAGGAAGGACATGTGATATGATCACAGAGGCACCAGCTGAGCGGATATGATGAAACAGCGATATAGCATGGAAGAAAGAAGGATCAAATGATAATCGAATCACCCTATTATAGAACAATGTAAGGATATGCAGACAGTTAGCAGTGGAGGTCCAACAGAGGATTGTCTGTTTTATGGACCGTCGCTGTGAATCCCTCCCTACTATCCGCCGAGTCCTTCAGCCCTGCTGCGACACATCTTTACCTCTTAGAGCCCGTCTGAGAGGTAAAGACAAAAATGCACAAAAACCTGAACCAATGAGATCATGTGAGATTTCTCAACACCAGCATAATTTATGACTTCAAGCTCAGTGAACATCTGACTAATGTGTTTTGCGATTTCCTTGTTTTTTTTTTTTTTTAGTATGTAAGGGTGTCCACCCCCTTTAAGCAACGGATTGAACACAAATGGTCCAGCAACACATGTAGACAAATGATCGAACTACTCATATTTTTTATTCTCTGCGAAGAACAACTGATATTAGTGGCGGAGTAATGAGCTGAGAGGAGGTCACACATCTCAATCAACAAAACAGTATATCCGTACGTCTGTCTTATGGGCAGTATAAGACGGACAGATGGATAGATTGTTCTAGATGGCCAAGGCAGGCACACCAGAAAGAGCAGCACAATGGCCATTCAATTGACGCACGTGACAAAAGCTGGTTACTTCATTTTAATTCAATTCAAGAATGTAATTACTCTGCTTTTTTATTAAGTACAATATTATGGAGGGCTATTTTTTCCCTCATTTCTATACACATAACATTTTTTCTTATTTTTGTGTGGATACGGTTGGAATAGATTAATGGCATTTACATTCTTTTCAATGGAAAAGATGATTTGATGCAAATATAATGACGACACTAAAAATAGTTCATAATTGTTCAATTTAACAGGCGATATCTAGCAATTTTCCATGGTTTTCTTGATGGTAACCAAAAATCACTGGGAACACAATTAAAGGGACCCCTAAGCAGATATCGGTGAGATTTCCTAATTTTGTGGGCGGGGCTAAAACACACCTAGTGCGAGTTCCCTCCCCCACTATATAAGAACAAAGTGATGTCATTTTGTTTGGCTATGTTGCTCAGTTGTGACTTAGCTGTGCTTAGCTTCCATAAAAAGGCCCATTTACCACTCCAGCTTGCAGTTAGCAAGCTAACGTTGGCTACACCCCGAAAATGCGTCTTCGCTGGATGCCCCTGTTTACAGAACATCTCGGTGAGGTTTTCTTAAGTTCCCCAAAAATGAGGAATGAAAAAGCAATCCATTTACTTTTTAAAGACACACGCAGATGGCGAGCTGAACATTAAATGCCACCAGCCAGTTCTGCTGTGCACATTTTACGACGGATAGGTTCGTAAACGGCGGCACGGTGGCCGACTGGTTAGAGCGTCAGCCTCACAGTTCTTAGGACCGGGGTCCAATCGCCTCCCAAAAACATGCATGAATTGTAGACTCTAAATTGCCTGTAGGTGTGCATGTGAGTGCGAATGGTTGTTTGTTTGTATGTGCCCTGCGATTGGCTGGCAACCAGTTCAGGGTGTACCCCGCCTCCTGCCCGATGATAGCTGTGATAGGCTCCAGCCCGCCCGTGACCCTAATGAGGAGAAGCGGCTCAGAAAATGGCTGGATGGATAGTTTCGTAAACGTTCACCGTCGACAACGTGGTTTCGTGGGTAACTTGCTACTAGTTAATTGGCCAGTGCTGACTAACTACCTGGGCTTCCTCCTACCGTCCCGCTGTTGTCATTATGTCACCAACAACGAGGGTAAAGTTGACTTGTGAGCTTATTTTTATGATTATATAATAATAAGGGCTGAGAGGTGGCCCTTATTATTCAAGTTTTGAAACCTGATTTTATATACTTAGTGTTTTTTTTTTAATTCATTCTAATTTGGAAGGCTTGTAAACATTACTCTTTTCTGCGGTGTATCTAATTTACATGCCATTTTTTTGGGCCTGCTTAGTGCTACTTTAAACTTCAGCATGTCAAATAAGAATATGAAGAAAGAAAATGAAATTGGCTATGTTTTGTTGTGTTCATTGTATTCTTCAGGTAATATATGCAGTATTTAATGGGACCAGGCCTTTTAAATGAATAAGAAATTGAAGAAACTAAGTAGTAATATTTGTTTTAACGCGCCTGTTTATTACACAAAAATAACACAACTAAACATATACTCTACATATGAGCACAAAGACATTTTCCTTGTATTCAAGGGAAAAAAAACGGAAGTAGAATGAAAAGCCACTTAAATTTTGAATTTGCAAGTATTTTTATGAGTACCACATAAATGGTTAATTTATTAAATTTGGGTACCTTAAACATTTATTAGTTATATTTTCATTTGTGTATTATTTTTATTTGCGTGGTTGTGCGCTTTAAAGACAGGTGAGTAGCAACACACAGGAATAGTAAGTGAATACAGGAAGTGTCCTTTTAACAACAGCCAGTACCTGTGTGTCATTAGTGTAATATACAATTTTAAGTGGTGAAAGTTAAATAATGCTAATAAATAATAAAATAAAATAAAATAAGGCGGCACGGTGGTTAGAGCGTTTGCCTCACAGTTCTGAGGTTTAATCCCCGGCCCCGCCTGTGTGGAGTTTCATGTTCTCCCCGTGCCTGCGTGGTTTTCTCCGGGCACTCCGGTTTCCTCCCACATCCCAAAAACATGCATGGTAGGTTAATTGAAGACTCTAAATTGCCCGTAGGTGTGAATGTGAGTGCGAGTGGTTGTTTGTTTATATGTGCCCTGCGATTGGCTGGCAACCAGTTCAGGGTGTACCCCGCCTCCTGCCCAATGATAGCTAGGATAGGCTTCAGTGCTCCCGCGACCCTTGTGAGGAGAAGCGGCTCAGATAATGGATGGATGGATAAGAATCAGAATCAGAATCAGAATCATCTTTATTTGCCAAGTATGTCCAAAAAACACACAAGGAATTTGTCTCTGGTAGTTGGAGCCGCTCTGGTACGACAACAGACAGTCAATTAACAGAGAACACTTTTGAGACATAAAGACATTGAGAAAAAAAACAACAGTCACTGAGCAGTAAAGGGTTGCTAGTTATCTGGTAATGCCTGTACATTTTTTTTTTTTGTGTGACAATTTTGCAAAAAGATGCAGAGTCCTCTAGCACTTAGAGCAGTTCGAATGACTAATATTGCAATAGTCCGGTGCAATGACCATTGTGCAAAGGGCGCCGAGACTTCAAGGAGTGTATGCGGTTTAAAGCTAGTTTCTGAGATATATTTCACAGAAAATTGGATTCATTCAGATTAATTCTTCAATCAAGGAATTATTTTAGTCTTACCTTTATCTTTATCCCACACTATTTTAAGTGCAACTGACATCATACATTTAGAAATCCAGAGTAAGCAATGCAGACACTCGAGAGTTAATTCAATGCACATGACGCATGTCGCATGCTCATCACAGCAAGCAAACATCGTTAACGAGACTCTTGATCTAAAAACAGAGCCTTACTGTTCGAGCTTGTGTGGTTAATTTAGTCCTGGACAACGTGTTCCGTCCAAAAGTAAGGCCACTTTGCGCCATTCTGTACTTGCTAGTGGCGTTTGTTTACATCCAAGTTACTATGATCAGCAGCTGGGTGGGTCGCTTTAATTCTCTTGGCAGGAACACCGACGTCAAACTATTTTACATGGAGCCTCCTTGCTTATTTAATTAATTGTTTATCCATCCATTTTCTGTACCGCTTTTCCTGACGAGGGTCGCAGGCATGCTGGAGCCTATACCAGCTATCTTCGGGCGTGAGGCGGGGTACACCCTGAACTGGTCAATTTAAATGTAACTATTTTCCTTTCCTTAAAGTTAAAACATTTTGACTTGAAATTAAGAGTTAATAGTAATAATTAGTTTTAATATAATTACTGTAACTTTAATGTGAATTTCTACCTTATTTTTTTTGGCTCCACCTAACGGCAACAGCACCCAAGCATTTGCTAATCTCTCCCGATGAGCGGGTCAGCCCTGACCAACATGAAAACCACAGAGCTGTCAATAGGTGAAAAAACTAGCAATTTTGAAGCTGAGAGAACAGGGACAATCAATCAAAGACATTGCATAATCATTGACTAACGCTAACTCAACCATTTGGAATGTCCCGAAGAAGGATGAAACCACTGGTGTACTAAGAAACATAATGCTGGCATCAGACAGAATCCTTGCATCTCCAAAACCATCACCTGTCTGGAAACCCAAAAAAAACAGCATGTTTCTAAATCCATTAACATTACATTATCAAAGAGAGCAATCCAATTTCAACCCTTTAGGTTGGTCAATAATTTGTAAAAATAACAGACCCATGTGAGGTCTGACCAATTGTTTAGATTTCTGAAACTGTGAAATTGACCAAGTTTGGACATACGAGGTACGATATGCGGAATGGGTAGATTCAGAAAAAAACAGAGCAGAACAGAAACATTGTGAGCAAGAGGGCCCAAAACACCATATAGTGAAATCATCAACAAGCTCCACAAGGCATGAGTGAAGATATCACAATCGACTGTTTACAGAAGACTTTATGAACAAATGTACAGAGGTTACACGAGGAGATGCAAACCGCTTATTAGCACATTCTCCTCTATTGAAGTCAAACACAAATGTTTTCAGTCTCCAAAAGTAAAGTAATTGGTCTCACTGTTACAAAAAACACTGGACTTTTTTGGTCTTTTGACCATTTTTGATTTTCTGCAAATAGATGTTTGAAATGACAATATTAGTTTATAGAAAAAAAACAACATATTCATATGAATAGCCAAATCAGAGAAACTAATAATTTTGCAATCATAATTTTGCAATAGTCTCTTAATTTGCTACTACCCTACTGCTCAAAACACAAAGCATTAATTATTTCATTATTATTTACTGTTTTTCAAATAAATATTCTGCTCTGTGTGCATGCGCTGATGTTATTGTGTGTGTGTTTTTATTTATTTATTTTTTTCCCCCCATTTTTGTCCCCGTGTCATCGGGACAGTCTAAAACGCTTAATGTAAAAAAGCTTAATGTGTGAAAACTGTGCCAATCGACACCAAAATGTATATCCACATCTCTCCCTATACCCACTTCAACCTCTGAAAATATCAGAAAGATCGCCCCAATATTTTCAATTTTATGGACCTTAAGCTTTTTCCTCCCCATAGGCTCTCACTAAGCCTAACGTCGCTTAATGAGGAAAAAGCTTTCCAAAAAAATCTAAATAATGGGAGGATCGTTAGATAAAGCAATTACAATTTACAATTCCTCATTACGTCTGCAACCTACAGATGTACAGTATCGGCTGTATGCTTGAGTCTAATTACTTCTTGTTATACTTTCACTTCCATTTCACAAAGACAATCTAGACGTATATCACATTTTCAATTGATAATAACATAATGAGCAAAATCCATCACCCAAAAACTGACATGTTATAACATACACTTAATGGGCTGATAATTGCCTGCAGACTTGTAATGTGGCCCCTCCGACAGGTGGGGGATGTTGACATTTTTACTGAACCCATTAAATAAGACAGTAGATTAGATAGACAGTGTCCAGCCAATTCCTAAATAATGCATCGAACTGTCTTAGGAGGACAGGAGGTGACAGCTAAACTGCACAGATGCTTATTCAGAGATCACTACACAATTGGTAAATGTGTTGTTGTTGTTTTTTCACCATAGAGCCTTCAGATTAGGTTACACATATAACATATAGATTTGTAGTTGCACGGATTTTACCTGCAGCAATCCTATATGTTAAATTTGTTTTACTTGTTTAAGTGTCAGCTGAGTGATTAGATGCCTTTACAAGACAATCAACCCCACTGGCATGCTTTTTAGATTACTATGCTCTTATTCATTAAGATGTACTTACTAACGAGTGTCCCAATGGAACTTGGAATTCATGTAAAAGGTGTCGATTCTAGTTGGACAAATTGTTCAGGGGCTTGAATCAAAAGAAGAAAAAATATTCTTTACCTCAAATTTCATGAAATGTAAAGAAATAATGAAAACAAAAAGACATTTGCCACTTAAAATCTATTTTGACACTTGTGCGTTTGGTGATTTGGCATCTTTATTATAAAGTACAAATGCCCCAGATATAGTTTATAATTCTCTGCTCGGGCTTGTGTTACCAGTTCTCTAAACCAGCACATGTTAAAATGTCTGCTTGAGTGCGTGGTTAATTTCAGCCATGGCCTGGCTGTGTAAACTAAGACCAGCCTTCTGGAACTAATACATCTCTCTTCCTCTCTAAAAATCTCCCACCTCCTTCTTTTCCCCTACCTATCAGAAACCATGTAATGAGAAGTGAGCTATTTCCCCCCCCACGCCCTCTCATCAGCAGCTGTCTCTTCCAACATTCCTTCTTATATTTCTTCATTCCAACACAGCCCTGAACTTAGCTTATCTTAAAAGTCAAAGACAAAGTCAACAATAAAGCGATGGAAACAGCCCTAAGACATGAGAGGGGGGTCAGTGGTGTTGCAGTACAATGTAATACAAATATTTCTCTCTCTCTCTCTCTCTCTCTCTCTCTCTATCTCTCTCTCTCTCTCTCTCTCTCTCTCTCTATATATATATATATATATATATATATATATATATATATATATATTAATGTGATGTATAGTTTTAGTGCTTAACTGGTCTATGCTTGAACATTGGTGCTTTGTTACAGGGAGGATAAAATGTAAATCAGATAATGGTGTGGGGGTGTGCTGCTTGAAAGCTCCCCGAAGGGTGCAGGTGGAAGCCACAGGGAACATCTGTCGGGGATAACAGTGGCTACAACGGATTACTGTAAACTTTATGAGAAGCAAGAAATGTTGAGACAGCGTCTGACACCAGCGGCAAACGGCCATCATTCTGCAAAGGGACGATGGCCTCAATGCACCCTGGACCAATCAGACGAAGACGATTCCACACTTCCTCTTTGAAACATTGTGTAGGTCTGGGGCAGGAACAGATAGCTCTGTTCGGACTACACTATCTCTGCTAAGGCTAAGATAGGGGTAGCTGCGGACCCAGAGCTCTGAAAAATGTATAGACTCCTCTGTCAAGAATAAATTGATTGGCTTTTAACACGTCGTTATAATTGTAATTATTTCATGAAAACGAACACGCATGGAACCTCGAGAGTTAATAGGTGATTTTAAAACACAGGTTCCTTTAATATATATATATTTATTTTTTTATTTGTTTTCGTGACAGACACCTGTGACTTATGGTATATTTGTTATGATAGTATAGTATGTAGATTAACACACCTGAAATTGTTTAAATCTGTGTATCATTTGTACTTTCCAGTTTCAATTTGCTATCGAAAATCAAATAATAAAGTGATTTTTTAAAATGCGTTTTTAATTCAACAAGATTTTTCATATTTCAATTGTTGGCTCAAATCAAAAATACAAAATGTAAAAACAGGAATGAGTCAGATTTTAATATTTAATTGCTCAGGTTTACGTGACCAGGAAGTTTGATAACGAGCAGCAGTAAAGCCAAGTTAACTTGTTGGCCGCCGTTTTTAATTTTTATTTTCCTATACTGAATTATAAATGGAAAGTACAAATGATACATGGATAGTTTAAAATACTGACCGCAATTAAATACAGTCAACACTCAAAATTGGAACGATTCCATGGTTAAACAACCAGACCTAAAATGTAAAGCAATATTCATACTTCAGCATGTTTAATCACATACAGTGATTAAAAGCTTTAACTTTGACTCCTTCAGCTGACTGACTGTATTTCAGTTATTTATTGGAAAAACATTCAAAATCTGACCAAATCAAGAAGTGAACAGCTTATTAAAACAAATGTGTTTGTGTTGTGAAGGTCTGCCATACAGTAAATTAGTGCAGGTGGTTATGTTATTATTTTAGTGCATTGAGAAGTCAATTCTTGACATAAAGATAATTTAAAAGTACAACTCCACCCCCGTAGACATACTGTACTGTACTTACAGATGAGTGCTGTTTGAACCTTACCTTTCCAGCGACAGAGGCTCCTTGGTCCACAGAGAAGCTGCGAAAAAGGCAATGACGACAAATTAGTCACCAGGCAACAAGCGGAGCGGCTGACAGTGCACACAAATGACAGCATTATGATATAATACTTTTTGTGACAAGGCATTGCCTTTTATGACCTGACCTAAGTCATATGATAGAGTACCTGCTGAATGAAATCATTTTCCAAAATAGGACAGTTTCATTTCAATTTAATTTTTTTCCCTTTTTATTCTTACTTCCAGACGAGTCTGTTATGCTTTACATGCTTGATAGCTGATTATACGTTTCATACCTTGAAGAAGGGAACACTGAGTACTCTGCCCAGTGTGCACACACCAGTTGCTACAGCACCATACACTATTGACTGAGCTGAGTGCTGACAATTACGTCTGGGCTGAAGAAAGGCGCTTGTAAAGAACTCAACACAACATCCATCCATCCATTTTCCGTAACCGCTTATCCTCACTAGGGTCGCAGGCGTGCTGGAGCCTATCCCAGCTATCTTTGGGCGAGAGGTGGGCTCAAACCTGAACTGGTCGCCAGCCGATATCGCAGGGCACAAATAAACAAACAACCATTCGCACTCACATTCACACCTTCAGGAAATTTAGAGTATTCAATTAACCTACCATGCCTATTTTTGGGATGTGGGAGGAAACCTGAGTACCTGGAGAAAAAACATGCAGGCTCGGGAAGAACATGAAAACTCTGCACAGGCCAGGCCGGATTTGAACTCCAGTCCTCAGAACTGTGAGGCAGACGTGATAACCAGTCGTCCACCGTGCCGCCCCCAATAAAACCTTTCATTCCTAAATAATAGGATGTTAAATGAGCCTATAATAAATAATGTAGTGTACCCTTTGAAAAACACACCTTCATTTTCATGAAATAAGCATCTTTGCATTCAGGAAAAGGCCTGCGCAAGGTGTCACCGAGGCTTTTCTTTCATTCTGTGTGTATTACTTGTTTCTTTCATAGATATGGAAGACCAGTTTTTCTAGAGTCATTTACTGTAGTTCCCAATCTAACAAGAACTTTTGTTGTCTCGTATTGAAACAAATGAATGGAAGCAGTCACAGAGAGCAGCCATCTGTCTCTTACAAAGCAATGCAATAAGCATGACAGAACAAGTCACTGGACATTCTAGCACATTTTTCTAGTTAATCAAAATGTTAAGTGACTTGTGACTTGCAGGATGGAGGGTGGTGGGGTGGGGGGGAGGGGCTCCAATCATGAGCAGAAGATGGGTGGATCACTTGTGGCATTTTCAGAAGAGGTCTGGCCTTTTCTCGTAAAGCTGCAATTGCTGCTTGTTTTCTATGGAAATGGTGTGATATTTGCTATCAGAGAGAAGGATGTCTGATCACATTCGACGTGAAGGATATGCTGTTTTTTTTTGGTACCTCCTTCATTCACCCCATTTTTTTTTTTTTTTTTTTCCTGCACAAGTTTCAAATCCCAACCATCTGTCTATTTTTCATTATGCTAATGGGTAAAGAGAGATATATGTTGATGTTTGTCAGTGATAAATTGTCTTCTTTAAACTGTTGGCCAACTATATTTATTCACAGACACAGCACAAGAAAAACTAGTCTGTCTTCTCTTTGTGTAGTCTTTTTCCTGTGTTACCGATAATCAGATTCTTAATAAACATCAGCGTTGCGGATCTTAAATCCCCATAGCTTTCAGAGGTCAAGCATGTTGGAGGCTATTGTGTGTGTCAGTCAGGAGGTGGGGTGCGGGGGAGGGGAGGGGTTGGGGGGTTCTAGAAGAAAGTTACCATAATATATGATCTATGAAAGGAATTGGCCTGTTTCTATGCATTCCTCTATGTTAACTTCATTTGTAGTAGCCAAAGATGGATAACCAAATACTGCAAACTTTTGAACGCAATAGGAATTGTAATTGACGGCTTTAGAAAAAAAAAGACCAATGCAGTACTCCATAACACTGTACCTATACTGTATAGCAGTAATTATTCACTCGCTTTGCTTAGATTTACACCGCAATATTTTCAAGTATGATATACTTTACTCAATTTGGCATTGTTTTATTGTGGTTTTTTTTTTGGGGGGGGGTCACGGGGGGAGGTGTCACTATGATTTTCTACAATGGCCTAACTGTGATATATAGTGACACCAGTTGCTTTGCCATGCTTTGATAGCTTACAAAAAGGTTTTGATGTATCCTTGTGTGTACATCAACTTTTGTGGAATATTCACATTGGTGATTCCACTTAAATTTTTGGCGGTGTTCAGGCAGAGCCACGCGTTAACTAGGACAACCACGTCTTCGTCTCAGGAAAGATGCTGATGTGTTGTACATATGGAGACACAGGGCATTGTTTTTTAGATCTATCTACTCCGGGACCCGGTTTCAAAAATTAACATTTCTGGGCTTGTCAAAATCATCAAAACCTTTGCTGATACACAAAAACATATTTATGTGTGCACGGGGTCTTCGGGGATAAATAGGTGGGTTTCCATCGACTCCATAGACTGCAGACGCTCTCGTACAGTGCAGATGCTTTTCTACTTGCTCTGCTTGCTTTGTTTATTATATTTTTCTTGCTGATAAACTTGTTTTTCTGCTTCCAAAGAAATTAGAAGAAGAGACTCCGGGATATTTTTAAACTTGTGGGACTGTACTTTTTTTTTTTTGTAGGTACAGTCATTTGTTTCCATATTCCAATATTTTTTGATATCCCATTATGATTACATGAGCGTGACCTGCTAATTAGCACCAGCTTGCTATTAGCAAGGAGACCAGCAACAAGATGCCTCCCTTTTCCACTGACGACTATCACAAACTGCTCCAGAAAATGGTGGTCCTGGAAACGGAAATCCACCGTCTTGATGTGTATGTGGATATAAATGGGCAGTCAGGGAATGAAACCACTTTACCGATGTCTCAAAATGGTGAGCAGAAGTGTGCTAACAGACAGCCATTTAGCTCAACAAAGAGGACCGATGTAGACTGTGGAAATGGTAATTGTTCATCCAGTAGTTCTCCCTGTAATTTACTGAGAGCAAAGCCCAAAGATATGGGACAACATCTAAAAGGAAGGACACAACACCAGCAGATTACCGAGGAATCCGGCTTGGCTGCGTTGCGTGCTTCTTCAACCCCGAGAGAGCAGCCGTGGACGGTCATTACAGCGAAGGGCAAGAAATGAGGACGCGGCTCATTGCAAAACATTGACATCAGACTTACAAATAGATTTGAGCCACTTTTACAAGACCCTGGCCAAGAATGCTCATCCCCCACCACCACTGAAAGGTAGGAAACGAAATCATACAAGAACAAAATGCCATCCCAAATGTTCATAGTTGGTGATGGAGCTGTCAAGGATGTGAAACGTTTTTACAGTGAGAAGAACACCAAAATACTGTGTTTTACCAATCACATGGTGTCTGATATCTTTAAAAACCTGGAGATCACTAATGAGCACCCAACTGTGAAATCTGTCATTATACACACAGGGGTTCTGGATGTTGTCAAGCAGCAATCAGAGGTATTGAAGCGAGAGTTCATTCATCTCCTAACAAAAGTGCAACATTTAGATACTGAGGTTTTCATAAGTGGACCACTCTTAATGGTACGATCTGGAGATGAACGTTTCAGTAGGCTCAGTCAATTAAATAAGTGGCTCAAAGAGTGTGTACTGCACTATCCGTGAGTTTCATTGACAAATTGTGCGTTTTTTTGGGAGAGCAGACATCTTTAGAAAGCAGACGGTTTCTGTCTAAATAGACAATTGGTTAAGTTATTGGCTGCCAACATTTTTTACTGTGTACGTCATTAAGCAGCCCGAAAGGAAAACATTCACCTTGTTGACATGGCTGAAGGACAACAAGCGCAGAAGGAGTCTGCAGTTGTTCCCAAACAATCGGAGGAACAAGAGATAAGGCGACACGAGGCGCGGATGGATTCATCAGCGTCACCCAAACAATCGGAGGAACGAATGAGGAACGAGGCAGCACTTGGAATCTCTCGCTGCCCCATTGGAGCAAAGCCCAATGCAAAACTCACTCTCTACTAGCCTAAATGAAATGTTATGTGTGACAGACAGGATAAAGGCTATTGTCAATATTGGAATCCAATGCACACCACGCCAAGATCTTCCTCCCATACCCCCTCGCCTGAAACCAACGTCCACTGAGATGTGAAGGGCTGCAAATCTATCTGCAAATCTGACTGATATCTGCGGGGTCTTTTCCAGAATATGTTAGACCCCAATGAAGATCAGGGATTTTTCATCAATTACGAGGGAGAGAAAGTTGGTCAAAAAATATGGCACAAAAAAAGTAGAACTACAAACTTAGTGAAGATAAAATGTGACTCTATCAAACCATTGTCTACAGTTATCTATGCGAGACTAGGTCTTTTCAGTATCAGGTCACTGGGTAATAAATCAATGTTGATTAATGATATCATTACAACCTATCATCTAGACTTTTTGGTACTAAATGAAATGTCGTTAACAGAAAGTAGCTCTAATACCATTTTAAATGAGGGAACACTAGCATTTTTTAATTTTATGAATAAGTGTTGGATAGGGGGAAAAAGTGGTGGTTTTGCTGTTATTTTTAAGTCATTATTTCAGTGTAGAGAAATTATACTGGGTGATTTTAGATTCTCGGCACGGTGGACGACTGGTTTGAGCGTCTGCCTCACAGTTCTGAGGACCGGGGTTCAATCCCCGGCCCCGCCTGTGTGGAATTTGCATGTTCTCCATGTGCCTGCATGGGTTTTCTCCGGACACTCCGGTTTCCTCCCACATCCCAAAAACATGCGTGGTAGGTTAATTGACAACTCTAAATTGCCCGTAGATGTGAATGTGAGTGCGAATGGTTGTGTGTTTGTATGTGCCCTGCGATTGGCTGGAAACCAGTTCAGGGTGTACCCCGCCTCCTGCCCGATGTTAGCTGGGATTGCCTCCAGCACGCCCGCGACCTTAGTGAGGAGAAGCGGCTCAGAAAATGGATGGATGGAAATACATTCATGGCTATACACTTTTAGCCATGACTGTATTGTCCTTTTCTATTATGGTTGTCTAAAAAAATCCTGACATTATTCTGGCATTTAGCAAATAGAAATTATTTTGGTAATCCTAATCGACCTAAAACAGGAGAAGTGTAGTCAGATTTCATGTCAAAGTCAGGAAAAAAAGTGTCTTTTTAAACAGTCAATGGCTGTATCTGCTGTGACTGCTGTGTGCGCCTTGGCCTGATAGGGGCAGTGTGGTGAGATGCATGCATGGAGCTCCCTACAAAAATTCTGAAGTTGTCCAACCAAGCTCTATTTTCGTAGAATGCACAAAAGCTGGTCTCCCTTGATTTTCGTGCAAACACAAGGTTTGCTGCGCGTGTTTGCCAATTTGGTAGACCGGTCTGCGCCAACCTGGGGGTACCTGTGCATTGAAGGTGTGTCCTTTGACATCTACCCGGCACATGACTGAAAGTCTGTCTAAACGTACGCTTTCTCAGACCACAAATTTGATCGGGTCACAGGGCGATACACAAGTCCTGCGGACAGGTACATGGTGGATGTCAGACGTACTCCATTTGTAAATACAGTATGTGAACAGTGGGCATCTAACTTTCTGAACATTGGTGAAATCAATTCATTGAACGTATTATTATTATTAAATTGTTTAAATCATATCATATATAACGGCTACCACAGTTTTGGGGTGATGGGGGCACAAGAATAAATGGAGGAGTGGGGGTGTCTCCAATGTCTCACTTCACGACACAGATCTGTGATCTCCCCAAAGTCAACTTTACATTCTTTGCCCGTGGAGGTCTGCTTTCAGTTCCCTATAAACATACTTTACGCGCTTCGATCTTCTGGAATCAAGCAAATTTGTTTCTTCTTCTGCCATGTAAAAGATTTAAAGGGAAAAAGAGGAGCCTCTTCAATTGGACAGGATTAAAGTTGGCAGAGGCGGCACGGTGGCCGACTGGTTAGAGCGTCAGCCTCACAGTTCTGAGGACCCGGATTCAATCCCCGGCCCCGCCTCTTTGGAGTTTGCATGTTATCCCCGTGCCTGCGTGTGTTTTCTCCGGGCACTCCGGTTTCCTCCCACATCCCAAAAACATGCATTATTTGGAGACTATAAATTGCCCATAGGTGTGACTGTGAGTGTGAATGGTTGTTTGTTTGTATGTGCCCTGCGATTGGCTGGCAACCAGTTCAGGGTGTACCCCGCCTCCTGCCCGATGACAGCTGGGATAGGCTCCAGCATGCCCGCGACCCTAGTGAGGAGAAGCGGCTCAGAAAATGGATGGATGGATGGATAAAGTTGGCAGTAATCATGACCAGATCAGCGCAGATGTACACCTCTGAATCAAATTGTGAATTGTCCAGATAGCCCCAGCCTCCATGCCATTAAAATATACAAAACCATTAATTGAATAATTGATTGTTAATTTTCCCCATTATCAAGCAATTTGGTCAAATCCAGTATTATGTCCTGTGCAAAACTCACCCTGCCATACTGCTGTTGGCGGAGCTCTCTGCAATCTGGGAGCTGGCAATCCACTTGGTCTCACCAACCACTGTCCTGGCATGAGGCAGGCGGCCCACATCTTTCACCGTCATCATCAGGTGCCGCGACGACTTCAGTACCCTGACAGCTTCATCGTGCGGGATGTTCAAGAAACTGCGCCCGTTAACTTCCAGAATTTGATCCCCAACCTGCGAGGAGGGCAAGGAACAGAAAGGACTGGTGGAGGGGCAAGACTGCAAGGGTTGACTGGGCAGAGACTGTGACATGCATAGGTACACAGGTTAAAGGTCACAGAGAGGTAACAACAGATGGAGGAGGTACAGGTGATTGAAATAATTAGGCTGTTGTACATTTTTGGTTAAAAGTTTGGACCCTGCCATCTTGTAAAGTGAACAGAGACAACGGAGAAAATTATCATCTGCCTATGGTTAATGTGGAATGAAACTTTCATCTAAACTTTATGTGACTAGGCAGAACCAAGGAAGTACAAAAGTATATACACATGGTGTATATATATAACTAAAGGTGAGATCTTTAAATAAGATGCTTCTTAGATGTTTTTCATCACAAAAAAGCCAACAGTGGTGTGTGTCATCATATTTGCATCAGGATGCAATGTATTGCAAATTATTTTCATGCCATTGCTCCGTTGGCCAGTTGGTAATGATAACACCCATGGTGCAAAACAGAAATACTGTATACAGAATGCAACATTGTATAATGAGGCACACCTTAACAGTTTCTTGAAAGAGTTTTGAAGAAGTTTGAATTTTGGCCAACTGTGCATACACCCCAAGTGGCTCCCCTTTTCGGAACAGTGGAGGTTGGCATGCTGCTACTCTGTCAGATATGCTGTGACTTGACTCTTTGTTCTGCACGTGTGTTTCCTCAATTTCTCCATCCTCTTCAAACTATTAAAATGTCAAAAGCTGACTGAATTCCACAAAGAATTTCATTAGGCTGGATGGTGTCTTCTCATTTTTATATCAGGTGGACGAATAAATGTCTTAAGGACTGTACGCATGAGCTGTGTACTTCATTTGTAATATTGTTAATATTCCGGTAAGTAATATCAGCCTTATCATGGATGGTATGATATGGCACCGCCCGATTGCTACCTCGCACGACAGCATGACTGTACAGGAGGCACACCACTTCCTCAGTTCTGAGTTGCACTTTTTTCATTACACTACCATTGCGTTTATTATTTATTAATTTATCATCATTTATTAAAATGTATTAATCAATTGAGAGTCAATTACCTTTGCACTGCAATGCATTTAAGAATTGATTATTTCCCCCCAACCGCTATATTCAGAAAAACTATAACTTGACATCTAATTGCTGCCTCTTGAAGTAAAAAATATAAAATGTACCCACATCTACAATACATCAAGCTGAAGCACTGTCTTTGTCCCATCCGGAGAAAACAAATGTACCTTTGATACATTCAGAATCTCATGTTTCATTTGCTTTTCTGTAGATGTTTGGTGAGTTCAGCACCATATGCTGGTATAATTTAAAAAATACTTATCAATCATTGTTGAAGTGAGTGTTGGGTGTCACTCACTCAACACTACCAGTTTGGCCACTTTTCCACTATTTCCTTTCACCCCTTCCTTTCCAGCCTTTGATACTACCTGAAAAGCTGGGCAATTGCTAGGTCGCCACCATTCTGTGTCGGCACCTTTCACACGGAATAGCGGCACGGAAATCCAAGGACAAAGCTATCCCTGACAGGCAGTGCCAAAAGGTCTTGATTGCTCTGCTCACACCAAACATTAATTGATTTGGAAATACAACCCCAATTCTAGTGAAGTTGGGACGTTGTATTAAACAAATAAAAACAGAATACAATGATTTTTTTTTTCAACCTATATTTAATTTAATACACTACAAAGACAAGATATTTAATGTTCAAACTGATAAACTTTATTGTTTTTAGCAAATAATCATTAACTTGGAATTTTATGGCTGCACCACGTTCCAAAAAAGCTGGGACAGGGTCATGTTTACCACTGTGTTACATCACCTTTTCTTTTAACAACAATCAATAAACATTCGGGAACTGAGGACACTAATTGTTGAAGGTTTGTAGGTGGAATTCTTTCCCATTGTTGCTTGATGTACAGCTTCAGCTGTTCAACAGTCCAGGGTCTCCGTTGTCGTATTCTATGCTTCATAATGCGCCACACATTTTCAATGGGAGACAGCTCTGGACTGCAGCCAGGCCAGTCTAGTACCCGCAGTCTTTCACTCCGAAGCCACGCTGTTGTAACACGTGCAGAATATGGTTTGGCATTGTCTTGCTGAAATAAGCAGGGGAGTCCATGAAAAAGACATTGCTTGGATGGCAGCATATGTTTCTCCAAAACCTGTATGTACCTTTCAGCATTAATGGGGCCTTCACAGATGTGTAAGTTACCCATGCCATTCGCACTAACATCACAGATGCTGGCTTTTAATCTTTGCGTCCATAACAGTCCGGAGTGTTCTTTTCCTCTTTGGCCCATAGGACACGACGTCCACAATTTCCAAAAACAATTTGAAATGTGGACTCATAGTAGAGATTCAAGTTGCACTTACGGATGTAGCACAGAACTGTATTTACTGACATTGGTTTTCTGAAGTGTTCCTGAGCCCATGTGGTGATATCCTTTACACATTGATGTCGGTTTTTGATGCAGTGGCGCCTGAAGGATCGAAGGTCACGGGCATTCGATGTTTGTTTTCGGTCTTGCCACTTACATGCAGTGATTTCTCCTTTTGATGATATTATGGACCGTAGATGATGAAATCCCTAAATTGTACATTGAGGAACATTGTCCTGAAACTGTTCGACTATTTTCTCACGCACTTGTTCACAAAGAGATGAACCTCGCCCCATCTTTGCTTGTGAATAACTGAGCAATTCAGGGAAGCTCCTTTTATACCCAATCATGGCACCCACCTGTTCCCAATAAGCCTGTTCACCTGTGGGATGTTTCAAACAGGTGTTTGATGAGCATTCCTCAACTTTCTCAGTCTTTTTTGCCACCTGTCCCAGCTTTTTTGGAGCGTGTTGCAGCCATAAAATTCTAAGTTAATAATTATTTGCTAAAAACAATACAGTTTGTCAGTTTGAACATTAAATATCTTGTCTTTGTAGTGTATTCAATTAAATATAGGTTGAACATGATTTGCAAATCATTGTATTCTGTTTTTATTTATGTTTAGCACAACATCCAAACTTCATTGGAATTGGGGTTGTATTTTACCTTTTAGAAAGATGGTGAGATTATGGGCAGAGAGGCAAAGATGTGATTTGGATGTAATGGTATTGCATCGAAGCTTCCCTAAGAATCTACTCACAATGGTTTCAGGTGATATTTATGCTGTAGACAGCAAGCCTACTGTATGCCTTGATGAGTATCGATTGTGTTTCAGGAATAATAGGTCCGGCATTTCCCCTGTATTCAACTTGCTACTTGTATTGCTTTCTGTCGTTTCCTCTCCCTATCTTTCTCTTTCCTCATTATTCTGTCCCCCATTCTCCTATCCTCTCCTTCATTACGCTTCTATTTGAGACAAGATGGGCCCTGCTCTGCGTCACAAGCATTTCGTTTTCCACACCAGAGATGCTGTACCGCTGCTATATTCAATACAATACAACAAAAGCCATCGGATGTGTGAATGATCAATGCTGCAGTTAGATAATAACACATTATGCAAAGACGACAGAGAGTAACTTCAGGTAGCAGAATGTCAAATTGTATTGTTGTTCTGAATTAGGTTGGAATCACAGACTAACTCACTATAAGACATACAGTGTTGGGCATTATTTTGACATTAATAAGGATATACCATATATCATTTGTGTGACCATCAATATATTAGAAGAAAAAACATTCACATACTGTATATTTAACTGAAGAAAAGAAAAATGTATAGAAACAGGCTTCTATAGTCAAAATAGAACTACGTGTGAGTGAACCAATGTTTTTTAAAGTGATGTCACTCCAGATGCCATCCTAACTGCAGTTCTTCAAGTCCTGTAAAAAGTCTTCTTTTTCTTTGACTCCACAGAAGCGTACCAGTGATAGAAAAGACGAAATTATGATGGCCATTAGAACCACGAATAAACCTTTTTACGACATAGGAGTATTATTGCGAAAATAATACAAAATCCTTTTTCGAAAATGAGATTCGGGAACACCAACAAAAAAAAGAAATCTTGTCATGCCATTATATTTTCTAGAGATCATTATTTTTTTGTTGTGCATGTGAGAGCCAATATATTGTGTTAACAGAATTGGAAATTTTACAAAAAAAGTGTGCACAATAATATTAATAATAAAAATTGATTTAGAGCTCTTCATATACAGTTGTATATTTTTCAACCCAAGAAGAAAAAAGCAAATTATGCATGAGATTAATATAGTCAACTATGAACTGTGCCATTGTAAATGATCGTAGCTCATATTTATTGATGTTATAATTTATACTCTACAATAATGCCCCCTTTGGCCAGTTATACCGGACGCAGCTCGCGGTGCAGCATTTTACAGAAAGGACAGGCTATAAAGAGCAGCAGTAACTTTAACTTAAGCAAATAGTGAGCCCACACTGATTGCTCTGACTTTTAGTTTATTTGATTATTCAACACATTATTAAAAAGCATACAAAGCTTTTATAAAGATTTATTTTGTATCGTTAAAAACAAATCAAGATATGCAATCATTATTTACTTTTGAAAATAGAAAAAGTACAAACATTTCTCTCTGTTAATATTTACAATGCCCACTAGGGTAATTAAGATATTAAATGGCCATTTGTCATTCTTGTATTAAGCATGATTAACTTAGATGTCAGAAAAACATCAAAACATGTTACCTGCTTGTATTCATTCATGTGACTACACTTACTGACTGCATCAACGCACACATCACTGATTGTCTGGTGAGTCTCCACTCTTGAAGACAATCTACATTACTGTAGTAGCAGCACTGTGTAATAAGATATTCCCCTTGTTTCCGTCTGCTGTGCTCGCTGGCTTCCACATCATGTTTGAAAGGAAATGATTCACTTCATCTATAGGCAGATTTATATTCAAATTGTGAATCACTTGGAAAGTGTATGTGACAAATCATATCCTGTGTCTTCTCACTCGAAGTGAAGCTCCCTCCACGCGCCCCACCTCCTGGCTCTCCTCGAGGGTTGGAAGCAGACCAAAAAGACAGACCTGAAACCTTGCATATAATTAATGATCTGTCCCCCCACCTTAGTACCTGGACTAGACTGTGAGAGGCACCAAGTGTAAAACGGTCTCCATACTGCCCAAAAAACGTGAAAAGGAATAGTAGACGAAGAAGATGAACTTGCTGGTTTTGTATTTGGTAACTCCATCCATCTAACCATCAATTTTCCGAACCGTTTATCCTCACTAGGGTCACGGTTATGCTGGAGCCTATCCCGGCTATCTTTGGGATTGAGGCGGGGTACACCCTGAACTGGTCCGCGAGGCAATCACAGGACACATGTAAACAAACAAACATTTGCACACACAGTCACACCTACGGGCAATTTAGAGTCTTCAATTAACCTACCTTGCATGTTTTTGGGATATGGGAGGACACCGGAGTACCCGGAGAAAACCTACAGCGCAAGCTTCATTTTGCTATCGTGCTGTTCTGCGTGATAATCGCTGAGATTTTGATGGTAGATATGAAACATGTCGTCTCTGAATGTTTTCTGAACAGATTGGGCAGTAAAACTCACTCTTAGAAGTTACCACACTTCACATCACATCGTCCTCTGTCAGGATAATCATGAGTCATCAGATAAGATGTAGTGCCTTTGGTCAGAATGACTGCTATAATACTAAAGCAGCTCACACTCCCATAGACAAATTCCTTGTTTTTATACTAATTGGTCAATAAAGATAGTTCTGATTCTGAAGGGGGGAATTGGCTTACAAATCTGACACATTATCTTCATGTGTGTACCCGACATGAGCTGTTGTTTACAAAGGAGACTAAGTTTCTATGTCCAACATGGGTCTTGTCGAGAAGACTGTTTGAGACAAAATTGTCCCAACGCTACCTGAGGATTTTCCCTCTGGCAATGGTACCAAAGGAGTCCAGTCTAAATCTTCAAAACTGTGGTTCAGGGACTCCTTTACACCCCGTATTCCGCCGAGATGTTAGTTGGCTTTATGGGCACAGTCACGAGAAGAGTGCCAAGACAAGTAAAACTGTCTGCCATTTCCCTGGTTGAACCACCCCCAAGTATAACGCTGGGACACAAAAAGTTACTGAATGTCTGAATGTTCATCACACGAAGTCCAGGGCAGTCTGACTCTCGAGACAGGTTGTCCATTGCACCAACAAGGACATATTGCAGCATTATTCGCAAAGTCATGGTCAGTAAATCTCCTTTCGCCAATTGGTGCATCACTTGGAATGCATCACTCCATACCTAACAGACAGCAATCTTCAATTAAACAATAAAAACAATTCGATATGATCTATAATATATCATTGTATGATATAATACATTGTATACCTAATACAATGTAATATAAAATATGTAATAAATCAAAGTATATAAAACTAGGAAAATACTGGTTTCTTCCGTCATGACATTACTGAATAAGAAAGGTCCTGTTTGTCCTATATGTATTCTGTCGGGGGACTGGACATTAATCATCCAATACAGGTAACATTTCCTCCATTTCTACTTGGGGATCGGTAAACATATAACAATGAAAAACAAAAGAGCATACATAAAATTTTAAAGCATTTTTAAAGCATTCTCTTGACATGTAAGTGACAATGATCATAAACCCAATCAAATATTTGTAGGAAGAAAAAGACGGCATGGACTGTATTGTGATTATTCCATCCATCCATTTTCTGAGCCGCTTCTCCTCACTAGGGTCGCGGGGGTGCTGGAGCCTATCCCAGCTGTCATCGGGCAGGAGGCGGGGTACACCCTGAACTGGTTGCCAGCCAATCGCAGGGCACATAGGAACAAACAACCATTCGCACGCACAGTCATGCCTACGGGCAATTTAGAGTCTCCAATTCATGCATGTTTTTGGGATGTGGGAGGAAACCGGAGTGCCCGGAGAAAACCCATGCAGGCACGGGCAGAACATGCAAACTCCACACAGGCGGGGCCGGGGATTGAACCCGGGTCCTCAGAACTGGGAGGCTGACGCTCTAACCAGTCGTCCACCGTGCCGCCTATTGTGATTATTATTATGTTAAAATGGTGCTGTTCGCTGTCTTGCTTCCATATCAGGTATATACACAGCATTTCACAATGTCTTTTTTTTTGTCTGACAGAAACCGTCTGCATTGTATCAGAGGACATCTATGTAATAAGAGACAAATACAGCATAGCTTTTCATTTGTCAGCCTCACATAAATTAATCAGCACACAAGATTGAGTCAACATTGTCAGAGCTCTGCAATGAGCACAATCAATTTATCGATGGATGATATGGTGAGATACAGCTAAAACTGATTCCTTAAATACACTATCATTGGGAACAATGAAGGATAGCTGTTATTGATGTGTGACTTATTTAAATGTTGTCATTTTGCAAAGACTTTATGGTTTCAAAATGTTTTATGTGGCTTTCTCGCTCTCTCGCACACACACACACACACACACAAAATCACACAAAATCATCTAATTTACTGTCACAGACTAACTAAAAATGAGTATGATTGTCACTAAGATGTATTTATTTAGTCATATCACACTTGACGCTCAGTGTGGACTGGTCTTATTCCAGAACCTTTCAGATCCAATTGATTTTTTTCCAGATTCCAATGTCTTTATTGATTAAACTGAAGATGCACTCTAAAAAACAGAACGGCACATCCAAACATGCTACGTTGTTAATGTTATCACAATGGGAAGGTTTACAGTAATGTTATGGACAGGATCTCTCTTTCTCTCTCTCCCACATCCCAAAAACATGCCTGCAAAAATTGTCACACTTTTCCAGAGGAGAATGAATGTGAGTGCGAATGGTTGTTTGTTTATATGTGCCCTGCGATTGGCTGGCAACCAGTTCAGGGTGTATGTTTGTGTGTGTATATATATATATATATATATATATATATATATATATATACATCCTTCCTTCCATCCATCCATTTTCTGAGCCGCTTCTCCTCACTAGTGTCGCGGGCGTGCTGGAGCCTATCCCAGCTCTCATCGGGCAGGAGGCGGGGTACATCCCTGGACTGGTTGCCAGCCAATCGCAGGGCACATACAAACAAACAACCATTCGCACTCACAGTCACACCTATGGGCAATTTAGAGTCTCCAATTCATGCATGTTTTTGGGATGTGGGAGGAAACCGGAGTGCCCGGAGAAAACCCACGCAGGCACGGGGAGAACATGCAAACTCCACACAGTCAGGGCCAGGGATTGAACCCGGGTCCTCAGAACTGTGAGGCTGACGCTCTAACCAGTCGGCCACCGTGCGTGCGTGCGTGCGTGCGTGCGTGCGTGCGTGCGTGCGTGCGTGCGTGCGTGCGTGCGTGCGTGCGTGCGTGCGTGCGTGCGTGCGTGCGTGCGTGCGTGCGTGCGTGCGTGCGTGCGTGCGTGCGTGCGTGCGTGCGTGCGTGCGTGCGTGCGTGCGTGCGTGCGTGCGTGCGTGCGTGCGTGCACACAAACCCAATGAGCCTTCCTCAACTTTCCCAGTCTTTTTTGCCACCTGTCCCAGCTTTTTTGGAAGGTGTTGCAGCCATAAAATTCTAAGTTAAGGATTATTTGCTAAAAACAAAATAGTTTATCAGTTTGAACATTAAATATCTCATCTTTTATAGTGTATTCAATTAAATATAGGTTGAACATAATTTGGAAAGCATTGTATTCGGTTTTTATGTATGTTTAACACAACATCCCAACTTCATTGGAATTGGGGTTGTATATATGTATATGTGTGTGTGTGTGTGTGTGTGTATATATATATATGCCTCTTACCAGATTTTGTCTTGTTTCGAAGTAGAGTACCTTATTAACCAAGACCTAACTCAATTTCCTGGGACTCTTCAGTCTTGTAATATTTTAGTTCTACCTCTCCTGACAAACCCTATCATCTTGTATGCATATGCCCAACTCCTTAAACCTTTGTAATCTTAAAGAAGCAGAACTTTAATGGAGTTTGGAGATGTACTGCATTTTGTTGCAGAAGGAAATTGGGCTACATGAACTCTAAAACTATATTTATCTCCAGTTGTTGATAATTGAAGGTGATTTTAAACAATCTAATTAGACCGGATCGGTGCAGCGTCTGCAGTGATGCGGACTTTGTATCGATCCGTTGTGGTAAAGAAGGAGCTAAGACGAAAGGCGAAGCACTCAATTTACCGGTCGATCA
Organism: Phycodurus eques; assembly: GCF_024500275.1. Taxonomy (NCBI): domain Eukaryota; kingdom Metazoa; phylum Chordata; class Actinopteri; order Syngnathiformes; family Syngnathidae; genus Phycodurus; species Phycodurus eques. The sequence goes on from NC_084539.1 coordinate 4,133,868, forward strand.
ACGTTCCTCACCTATGGTCACGAGCTGTGGGTCGTGACCGAAAGAACAAGATCCCGGATACAAGCGGCCGAAATGAGTTTCCTCCCTTAGAGATAGGGTGAGAAGCTCGGTCATCCGGGAGGATCTCAGAGTAGAGCTGCTGCTCCTCCGCATCGAGAGGAGCCAGATGAGGTGGCTGGGGCATCTGATTCGGATGCCTCCCAGACGCCTCCCTGGTGAGGTGTTCCAGGCACATCCCACCGGGAGGAGAACCCTGGGACGACCCAGGACACGCTGGAGAAACTACCTACGTCCTTCGGCTGGCCTGTGAACGCCTCGGGATCCCTCCGGAAGAGCTGGATGAAGTGGCTGGGGAGAGGGAAGTCTGGGCGTCCCTGCTAAAGCTACTGCCCACGCGACCCGACCTTGGATAAGCGGTAGAAAATGGATGGATGGATGGATGGATGGATAATTAGACCCATAGGGTTCTCACCGATATTAAAACTCCCACTATAAGGTGTGCGGGTTCAATGATCATTATCTACTGATATGGTATTAGTGATTTTTCCCCCTCTGCTCATGTACTCTTACTTTAAACCTCTCTTGTTAATATTCTGTCCCATAACCCCAACTTGCTCAACATTTCCTTCCTTTTATCTCATCTATTTCAATCATATGTTTTGATCTACCTCTGTCTGTACTAATCTAATTTGTATATTTTTTGTAAAATTGACACACCCAATAAACCCGAGTCTATTTTACAACTTGATTGCATATAAAATCCTGATATACTGATGCTGCTTGAACTTAGTAATTAATTACACGAACACTCGAACAGCATCAACTAATCTTTTCAATTCACATTGATGTGTGTAATGAACCAGCTAGCCTCTGCATACAGACCAGTCAGAATCTTTTTTCTGGTACTTGTTATGGCATTAGTATACAGCATAGTACATAAAAGGTTGTATATGGAAGGTGACAAAAATAAATATTTGATTTTAGATTGTGGTGTGTATATAACATGGCAGTTAAGCTATTCTACTTTTTTCAAAGCCCTATTGTAACAACTAACATTGCTCAGTAGCATTTTTTGAACATATTTTTTGTCCACTTTTTTGTCTGACCGAGAAAAGATTTTCAGTCGTTGTGAGGAATTGTGAAAACCTTATTGTTACCCATCTGTTTTTCTACACTGCTTGTCCTGCTAAAAGGGGAGCTGAAGCCTATCTCTGCCAACTTCGGGTAAAAGCCAGTCTACATCCAGGAGATGTCGCCAGTAAATCACAGGGCAGTCTCTTATTGTTTCCCCACCAAATCACAATACTTTTCTATTGTACATGCCAAAGTTCTGTTAAAATTTGATGAACAGTTTGTTGTGTGTTGTGGGAAAGTACATTTTGAGAATATTTATTGTATTGCACCACATTATGAACACTTAGTTCTATATTGGCAAGATCAGAGCCGTTTCTATCGTTAGCCTGGTTTACATGGAGCCTTTTATTCTGATTATAATCGGAAGAAGAAACCCAAACCGAATGAAAATGCGCCATATAAACACTTCAATGGGAATACATAGGCTGAATTAAAATTTTCATTCGCTTTCGCAGGACTGAAATATTCCTCTTGCTCAACCGATCACAAGTAAATTTTCGCCATGTATACCGTAATTCGGAATAGAGCCAGGAAAAGATCAGTCTGCAGATGCTCCGTCTCGATGTAAATGCGAGGTGATGTCATCGTTTATGCACGGTGTAAATATGGCAGCTTCCGATGGAGCTTGTATGCGACGGCGTTTTGACTACTTACAAATTGTTTGTATCAAGCGTTTTTTTTAAATAAACGTATCAAAACAAACTACTGTGCTGAATAGACAACCGACCTCCATCTTGATAAATCACATGACGTTCACGACGAAGTGCGCATGTCACACGGCTGTTCCAATTAAATGTAGTGCACAACTGTCATGGGTGTGTGTTCCGGTTTTTGTCTTCCCCCCGTTTCACACACACCTGCTCCTGAGAGCATCTTCACCACCTGTGCCTCGTTCACCCTAATTACCCCTTGTATTTAACCTCGTGTCTCATTCCTTCTCATCGCCAGTTCGTAGTACCTTGTCGTCGCGTTCCAGCATTCCTTGTTTCCACGTCACTGACTCACAGTAAGACTAGACCCTGTTCCGATGATCGACCTCGCCTCTTTGCCTCATGTTTTTGGATACTGTGGCCTTCTTTGGATTGCCTGCCTGTGTACCTGACCTATGCCCGTGTATTAAACCTCTCTTTTTTGATACTGTCCATTTATTTTGGAGTCATGCATTTTTGGGTCCTATCCTCTGTTCCGTTCATGACAACATCATGTATACAACCGATCGGACTAGATCATGTCACATATAAACAGTTGGCAGAGATCGGAATGATTTCAATCGGAATGACAAAAAAGTCAATGTAAACCCGGCTATAGACAGACAGACAGACAGATAGACGAGACAGATAGATGTGTGCATAGTAGAAGGATTTAAATTGGAAAAGCTAAAGAATGACCAATCATGAGTTTTAAAAAGAGTCAAAACATTTTTATTTCTGATGACAGTGATTATTAGCTAATTTCAGATTTAAAATTAATATTAATAATACTTCTATCAGTTGTGTTCCTAAGCTCCCTGTAACTGATACACCATGTTGCAAATTAGAATTGATATCGTTTTTTTTTAAGTAAAATTTTTGGGGAGACATTTGCAGTCTGTTTCTTCTGTTTATTTAGATCATTGATCTTGATGTCTGACAGGTTTGAATATTACTTTTACAGATGAGCTAATTAAAGGAAAATTACTTAAGAAAGTTATGTTATGAAAGGGTCTACATAATTAAGCCGTTCATAGTGTTTATGCCTAATGGGGAGAAGATGGAGATTTCTGCTGATGAAACGTGTAGAATCATTTCTGTATCGTAAAACAGTAACAGTAAATGAGCAGCAGGCAGGTATTTGCTGTTGGTGTCTCTCCAGTCCCAACAATATACCTCTCATCATCCATCATCCCTCGTTACATGACCCTCCAAAGGCTTGCAGTCAGGCATAAAGTTATAATTGGGTCAGCCCTGACCAATCGTTTGAGGAGATTTGTTTGAAATGGGCACAGAAATGCATGAAGACTCATTTTCAAATAGTTTTATGCACTTATGAATGTTGTGCTACTTTGTAGGTCCATATGGATGGAGTTCTGGATGGTTGGTGGATAGGCACCACATCCCAACAAGGCTGCAATATTGGCAACGAGGTGGCGGAAGGATGTTTTGAGCTGGAATAATGAGGAGCCAGATGGTAAATCCCTTTTGGGTGGCTGGATATGTCAAACGGCCGCTACTAAAAACGTGCGGTTTATAACCGGCCATTTCCTGTCATGATTTCAAAATAAGAACTGTGTCTTCAGCAGTAAAGTAATTGTCATGCAAGACAACACACAAACAAATGCTGCAATGTATACCTTTGAAGATTCACCTGCTATGGGTATACACTGTTCCCCTGCAAAATCGCCTATCATTGTTTGCGCCGCCCGCAATAGAGTATATATTTAAACAAACGCATAGTAAACACATATTGACAATCGCATGGCACATCTAAACAAACAACCATTCGTACTCACATTCACACCTACGGGCAATTTAGAGTATTCAATCAACCGATCATGTATGTTTTTGGGACGCAGGAGGAAACAGTACCCGGAGAAAACCTAAAAACATGCATTGCATATTGTAGCTATGGAAATTTAGAAATGCATCACCAAAGACCAGAGGTGGGTAGTAATGTGTTACATTTATTCCGTTACATTTACTCAAGTAACATTTTGGATAAATTGTACTTGTGAGACGTACGGTGGCCAACTGGTTAGAGCGTCAGCCTCACAGTTCTGAGGACACTGATTCAATCCCCGGCCCCGCCTGTGTGGAGTTTGCATGTTCTCCCAGTGCCCGCGTGGGTTTTCTCCGGGCACTCCTGTTTCCTCCCACATCCCAAAAACATGTTTGTATGTGCCCTGCGATTGGCTGGGAACCAGTTCAGGGTGTACCCCGCCTCCTGGCCTATGACAGCTGGGATAGGCTCCAGCATGCCCGCGACCCTAATGAGGAAAAGTGTCTCAGAAAATGGATGGATGGATGGATGTACTTGTGAGAGTAGTGTGTTTGAACCATACTTTTTACTTTTACTTGAGTATTTAAGTGACGAAGAATCGATACTTTCACTCCGTTACAATGATCGTCATGCTACTTTTATTTATCCATTAGTGCGTGCGCAATCTATTTTTAGACCTCATCATCGACTTCAGTTTAGGGCACCGTTGCGGCCAATCCAACATGATCACTGGTGTCACTTGACTCCAATTCACCAATCAGACGGCACAAGGCATCCACATGACCGCATACAAACCCTAATCAAACTGACTCATTTTAGGGGAAAAAACAGCAGCGCGAGTGTTTACTTTACAGACTCTAAAAAACAACAGATATGACATGGAGCTCTTAAATTGTGACTGCCCAAACCTGGATATTTCAGCCCACTTCTAACTTTAGAAAACACCTTGTGGTCGGTTGCAGATCCTTCTCTCTCTCTCGAGCGAGCATGCACACGCACACACACAATATGAATAAGTCTGGTCAGCAAACAGGTTCTTCATGAAGTCATTGAAGTGAATAAAGCAAATAATGTTTCTATAGGGCCCAATGCATGTGTTCTTGGATTTTGATGAGTTTAAAATTGAAATAGTGGCAGGTGTGTGTGGATTCCCTTAAATTATTATTTTAAAATTTTATTTGATGTTCATGCTCTGATTTTGTATTTATTATTATTATTTTTTTTTTAAATCAGAAGTTACTCACGAGTTACTCTTTGTTTGAGTAGGTTGTTGACTGGGTACTTTCTTACTCTTACTCAAGTAAATATTTGGAGGACTAGTTTTTAATTTTACTTGAGTCATATTATTCTAAAGTAACAGTACTCTTACTCGAATACAATATTTGGCTACTCTACCCACCTCTGCCAAAGACCTCATTTTACGTCGAATTTGACGATGACATACCGGATATTTTGTACACTGAAGAGGCATTTGTAGTTGATCAAATTCATGAAATTAACGTTGGAAGTGGCAGCAAGGTAGATGACTGGTTAGCACATCTTACTTCACAGTTTTGAGGTTATGAGTTCAAATCTGGGCTCCGGCCTTCCTTGCATGTTCTCCCTGTGCCTATGTGGGTTTTCTCCAGGTAGTCTGCTACCACATTCCAAAAACATGCATGTCAGGTTAATTGGAGACTGTAAATTGTCTGTGCTATACATGTGAGTGTGAATGGTTGTTATCTAACGGGCAAAAAAACATACTGTAGTTGCTGCCTAGCAGAAAAAAACAGCAGTTGTTAGTCACTCCCTAAAAGGTCCCTGGTGGCTTGTGTGTATGGGAGAGCCTAGGTGCCTGTTAACGGGTCTGACTTTGATCAATGGACCTCTGGGTAGTCACATTACTGTTGTCTATATGTGGTCCCCAATTTGAATCTCATATTAACTGAAGACACAAACAGGGAACAGCTTTCTCTGTTATATTATTCAGGCACACCAGATTTATTGTATTCGTGTTGTTTCACATTCATATTGCTTCAACTGGTGGAAATAAACAGGTTGCACTTGCAGTAACTTAATACTTAAGAGTCTTTCAAGTAGCTAAGTAAGGGAATAATAATATCTGTATTTAAAACAGCTCTTATTATGTTCTAATGCTGTGATATATACCAGGGCTCTAGACTGCGACCAAATTGGTCGCATATGCGACCTCTTTTTAAGCTTAGGCGATTAAACATTTTGTCTTGTCGCACTCACGCGAGTGCATGTTTTAATTGTTTCTTCCACCGCAATCTCCTCCTCCTCCACGAGAGAGAGGGAGAGAGAGAGAGAGAAAGAACGACAGCGCTGTCTTGATGAATAGTTTTAAATTCCATTTGAGTCAAGAGTGACCCGCTGCAATATGATTGGCTGCTTGCTGCAACATAATTGACTGCCTCTTCCAGATAGGAAACTGTGTTATTAACAGCACCGTCGCGTACACGTGCACCACATATGCATGTCACAGACGGGACAGTACCCCATTAGATTTGGCCAGTGGCCACCACGTACTTATACTGACACTGGCCCGCGACTCCCTAATGACAAGTGTGAGCCGTCAACTTGACTCATTTGGACTACTCGTGAATAAGCTAGCTACCCCACACCTACCTTGTAAAGTTAGTAAGCCGGTAAAGTCCTCCCGCCACAAGTCACCTACAGCTTTTCTTTTTACACACAACATCATAGCGCCTAACCGTGCGGTCGCCTCTATGTCTATGTTTTTGTGATTTTTGTTTTTATCTTTGGAGAAATCACGCGACTTACTTACAAAAGGGAAACATTAGGGAGTCTACTCCGGACTTCTTTCACCAACTTTCACAATTTTTTTCTTGGTGTTACTCACCTGTGGAGTCGCTGTGATCTATGGCGTATGGAGGCGACGCCACAGGGGGAAGCGAGCTGGAGTACAAGTCAAGCTCTGGAAGACAGGATTCCGAATGCCGCTCCCGTCGATTCACCTCGTAAATCTACGCTCCCTACCCAACAAAATGGACGAGCTTCATCATCTCACAAAGACCAGTAAAGACTAAGGACGTTCCGCCACCTTGTGCTTCACGGGGTCATGGCTATGTGAACGCATCCCGGATGGCGGCGTTATGCTTCCGGGCTTCTAACTACACCAAGTGGACCGCATCACGCAACTATCAGTGAAAACAAAAGGTGGCGGAATATGCTTCTATATTTACGAAAAATTGTGCACCGATGTCTCAGAGGTCAACACACACTGCAGCCCGAACTTAGAGTCGCTGTTTTTTGACTGTAAGACATTCTACTCACCGCGCTAGTTCGCCTCCTTCATTCTCGTGGGTGTCTACATTCTTCCCCAGGCTAACATGAACACCGCATGGCTAATGCTCTCTGAACAATAAATTAACATGAAAAAAACCACCCAGATTCAGCCCTCATTATTCTTGGGGACCACGGCTATACCAGGCTAAATGACGCTTACCGTGCTATCCCCCGTGCAAATCTGGGTTTGTCTGATCACTGTTTAATTCACTTAATACCAACATACAGGCACAAACTTAAATGTGCGAAGCCTATGGTGAAAACAGTGAAGAAGCAAAGATACAACTTCAAGGCTGTTTAGACTAGTGTCTTTGAAACTTCATCTGGCAGCCTGGATGAATATAAGGAGAGTGTCACATCCTATATCAGATTCTGTGAAGATGTGTGTGTACCAACAAAGACATTTTGCACATTCAATGATAACAATGCGTGTTTCACTGCTAAACTTCAGCAACTTCGCTAGGCTAAAGAGGATGCCTGAGCCCTGTACAGTCGCGTGAGAAATGAGCTGACAAAAGACATTAACATCGCAAAGTGAGATTATGCAGAAAAGATGGAAAAAACAATTTACTGACAACGACTCTAAGTCAGTCTGGTGAGGATTAAAATCATTAACCAACTACAAGCGACCATGCCCCCAAGCGGAGAATAATAAAGGACAAGCTGACGACTTGAACACCTACTGCAGATTTGAAAAGGACACTTTCACACCCCACACCAACCCAGCCGCACCACCGACCACCATCACACCTCCGACTTCTGCGTTGACCATTAATGAACAGGATGTGTAAAACTACAAAATATCAACAAAGCGGAGGGCCAAGACCTTGTGTCCCCATCTTGCCTCAAAGTCTGCACGGACCACCTCAAGAGCTTCACAGGACCCCTGGTGGCAGTCTTTCTACCGAGTAAACAGGTCTGTGGATCACGTAGCCAACATGGGACTGCACTTCATCCTAGAACACCTTGACGGCGCGGGAACCTATGCAAGGATCCTGTTCGTGGACTTCAGCTCTGCCTTCAACACCATCATCCCCGAACTCCTCTCCTCCAAGTTTTTCCAGCTCAGCGTCTCGCCTGCCATCTGCCTGTGGATTCACAGCTTCCTGACGTGCAGGACACAGCAGGTTAAGCTGAGGGACACCACCTCATCAACACGCACCATCAGCATCGGGGCACCCCAAGGTTGTGTCCTCTGTACACAAACGACTGCACCTCAACAGCTGTCAGACTCCTGCAGTTTCCAGACGACACCACAGTCATCGGCCTCATCAAAGGCAGTGACAGATCTGCATATCGACAGGAAGTGGTGCGACTGGAGCTTCAGTGCGGCTGACACAACCTGGAGCTGAACAAGCTCAAGACTGTAGAGATGATCGTGGACTTCACTGAGGCATCCTTTGCCACAGCTGCACCTCACGCTGTCCAACTGCCTTGTGTCAACAATCAAAACCTGGGAATTACAGTCTCTCAGGACCTGAATTGGGCAACCAACATCAACTCCATCCTCAAAAAGGCCCAGCAGAGAATGTACTTCCTGCGTCTTCTGAGGAAGCACGGCCTGCCACAGGAGCTGCTGAGGCAGTTCGACACGTAAGTCATTGAATCACTCCTGTGTTCATCCATCACAGTTTGGTTTGGTCCTGTCACAAAAAAGGACAAACTCCGACTGCAACGGCCAATCAGTACTGCCGGAAAAATTGTTGGTACCCCCCTACCTACCTGTTCCTTGTGTGATTTTGACATACTTGGCAAATAAGAGGATTCTGATTCTGACATTATCACTATCAATGCTTTGTCATGGGAATAAAACCAAAAGTTGTTTCCCGAGTGACTTTACGTATCATTATCTCAAAAGTACGAGTGTGTCTGTGTGTGTGTTTGTGTGTGTGTGGGGGGGGGGGGGGGTATACAGCTAACTGCAAAGATTGCTTTCTTAATTTGTCTCTCATTTTCATTTCACTCATTATACCAAACAGAGGCATCTGCAAAGCTTTGAAAAACTTTATGAGGCTAATAAAGCTAACAAACCTATCTATCTATCTATCTATCTATCTATCTATCTATCTATCTATCTATCTATCTATCTATCTATCTATCTATCTATCTATCTATCTATCTATCTAAACCCTGCTGATAGCAAAGACGTGCAAAGTTAAAAGGCCAAGGCTCCTTTAAAGAGGATTGTATAGGAAAACAAACTATGGTTTATTGTGTGGCATTTGGTTGTACACATGGTTCAAGCAGCGGAAAGATTTTTTTTTTTTTTGGCTTTCCAAGTGTAAAAGGAATACGTGACCAGTGGATAGGCAAAGTCAATCGACAGGGGAAGAAACGTGCTCAGCTATGGGTGCCTAGCAAGCATTCCAAACTGTGCCAATCACTTCGAACCGACATGTTTTGAGAAAGACTTAGCAGAATGCATTGGATACAGAGGCAGAAGCTGAAACCAGCTGCGGTGCCAACTACTTTTCCTACGGCCAACGGGACCTCCACCGCCAGCAAGAGAACTAAATCTCGTAGCCGCCACGATGCAGCAGCGAAGCGGCGCAGACAAGAGGTGAGCATTTCCTTGTATATACCTACGACTCTATTATGGTTATTATGCACTGGGGAGTAGGAAAAAAACACCCACACAGTACTGTCATCTGTACTTTTGCATATAAGACAAGCCAAAAGACACGGCAAAGACTTTGTGTGCGCCGTGTTAGAACGCTACTCGAGCTTGTGCCGTGTCAGTGAAACATATATATATATATATATATAATACGTATAGTCGTGCTAAAAAATATTGGCACCCCTGGGGTGGCACTATTTCAAGCCATGAGTGTATAACTGTTGTACAGCTGCTACTTAGCTGCTCGTCGTCGTCACAGTCTGATCGGCCGGCTGAAACGTACGCTTTGACGATGCCAAGTTCATTTGGGTGGTCCTGTACGTCGAAATCCTCCTGCGCCACATATTCCAACACATAGCTCGCCATTGCGTATAGTGTTTAGCGCCCTGCGTGTGTCAATTGCAACGTCACCTCCGGTAGCCCTTGCGGTGGATAGAGTAACCACACTCGGGTGTCTTGAGCTTCGGGTATGTTCCGGGAGGACTCAATATGTGTCATAAAAACGTCATTTTTTAGCTAAACAATGGTTGAAAACATGCTGGAAGTTACGTGCATGTATTACATAACATATAAACAATGCAAATATGAATTTTAACTGACCCCGTAACATCTTTGTCATCTGACCTTTAAGTGCAATTATTGCAGTAGTAATGCTTTATCCAGGTTCAGTTTGGGACAATGATTTTAAAATAGGCAAATTGGTTTGTTTTGTGAATCAATAATTTGCTAAATAATGTAAATAATCATAAACGATACTTTTATATGGTGGTGGTATACTTATGCAATCATTTTAAAATGCAGTAAAATCTGTAAAATGCAGTTTTTTATTTACAGTTTCAGGGACAGCGTTCATGTTGTAAGGAAGTACCACCTTTTATGCATGTTATGTTCAATAACAGTTTTTTTTTTGTTAATCCCAAATGGAACATTTATGATAATTTATCCATGTTAATTTTTTAAAATGTTCTATTACACTATATTAAGGATTGTGTTAAAAGAGACATTTCTTCAAAGAGCAAGCAATTTTACTTTCAGATTACTTGTAAAAAATTATAATTTAATTTCTTTTTGTGGAATATATAATAAAGAAAATCCCAAAAGGGGACAAATCCAAAAATGAAAACTTGATTTGAATAATGAAATTTGCTATGTCTTTTTATTGAAGAGGGATTTTGAGACTATATCGCCAAGCCCCATATATCTATCTCTTACCCTTTGATGTATCTTTTTTTTTTCTAATTCCCCTTCCAAACAACAATATTAGACAACACGAGTCATTCAAGATTTATTAGAAATGTAGAAAATGTTGAAGAAGCTGTGATGGAGAAATGCTTAATTTACTTTTTGGGCCTGCCACTTGTGGCAAAGCAGAATTTGTGTACCAGATTTGTGCAGTGAAACCTAGTGCAAAACTGGCATATGCAGTTACGCCTAATAAGCTATTCAAATGACAAACAAGGTGGTGATGGCATTGTGTCTGCGGGCATATGCGGCAATCCATTCTAGATGAAAGTCGTTGAAATGAAAAGCATTATTGATCTTATTACCTAAATAAGCGGATTATTATCGGGAAAGTGATTTTTTTTTTTTATGTGCGTCCCACGTCCTAGACGCACAAAAATGATCACGGACGCAAAGAGCATTGTGAATCTGCGTCCACTGACGCACAACATTGCTTACCTACATATGTGTGCATGGCTCAAATTAAGCAGTGTCGTATTTCAGTTTGCAGGTCAAAATCCGCATTTTGCGCATAAAAAAACACATTGAAAAGCAAAACTGCAAATCAGTTTAACCGCTGAGAAGGCGGAAGCAAGCAGTGGCGTACATGACACAACATGCTTACGTCACCGATGCGTGGACGCGGAAGTGAAGCGTTCGATTGATGAGCGTGAAGACAGCGGTTGCAAAATGCGACGCCGAATTAAGAAGAGAGAGAAAAAGGACAAATGGCGAAAGTGTGGCAGCATTTCATGGAGAAATGCAAGGCGAATACCCGTTTGTTGTATCACGGACCTTTCTCTCCGCTGAGTATGACGCCGCGTCACGGGACGCGAGAGATGAAGGTGAAGTTAACATAGCGCAAATTGGTGAGTTTAACGTTAGTCTACTTTACTACGAGTACCGTCGAATGTGTGGCTTTTTTTTCCATAACGGTATATACAGTGTGCTTTTTGCTCAGTGTAGTCACTGTGTGACATATGACCAATCTGATGTGGCCAGACAGGAATAAGAGTAAAATGGATCATCACCATGTACCCAAACAGAAGAGGGTTTTGGTGAAGGGAGATGCAGGAAATATTTTTTCCTCTCGAAGTTTCTTCATTTCAGTTTGAACAAATTGAACACTTCCAAAACTTGGAGTAGTACAAAGAATATTTGTCTTATTTGTCGTCAGCTGGTCAAGGCTAAATAAATGCACAGCCATCAACCTAGTGTATTAATGTCACAAAATGCTAAAATGGTAGCGGTTTAAGTGAAGATGCAAAAAGGCTGTTAATGCTTAAAAATAATAATGCCTTATCTTTTATGCACAATATGAATTCAAGAAATAAAAACTTTTGGTTATATAAAGAAGGAAACCAATTGGTCGTATGTTATTAAGTGAATGGTCTTATTTTCTCTTTTGTATTCAAAATTGCTCTTTAACCAAGCAAAATATAGAATAAATCGAAATAATAATCGATTGTTTGTTCGAATTTTCAGTACGATACTAAAATATTGGTTAGCTGCCGCACTACATTTAACTCCACATTATATTGTCATTTTTACTGTTTCATAAAATCCTTTCTTCGGGTACCTGTGCGATTAAGCTGCAAAACAATTGCTCCTCCAAATTAGAAAATTGCTCCTCAAATGAAGAAATGATTAGCAAAACGGCTCCTCAAACAAAACAAAAATATTTCAAGCCTTCTATGTGTTTGTGTTGCTGAAGTGCGTCAGCGAATCATTATCCACGACAATAACCAGAATCATCTTTATTTTATTTGCCAAGTATGTCCAAAAAACACACAAGGAATTTGTCTCCGGTAGTTGGAGCCGCTCAAGTATGACAACAGACAGTCAATTGACAGAGAACACTTTGGAGACATAAACACATTGAGAAAAACAGTCACTGAGCAATAAAGGGTTGCTGGTTATCTGGTAATGCCGGTACAATTATTATTTTTTTTTTTGACAATTGTGCAAAAAGATGCAGAGTTCTCTAGCAATGAGAGCAGTTTGAATGACTAATATAGCAATAGTCCGGTGCAATGACCATTGTGCAAAGGACGCCGAGACTTCAAGGAGTGTATGCGGTTTAAAGTGACGAGTAGCTCGATAATCTGGGACAATGTCGTTTGTGCAAATGTTGCAGATACTCCTCAGTCAGTGTGCAAGTGGGGCAGATGCTACTCTGGCATGAGTGGCCAGTATTGGTCAACAATAGATATGCAAATAGTGCAGCGTAGCGAGACTACTACAGTGAGTGCACGAGTAATATATAATTGGCCCGACAGAAATGTGACAACAAACTCAAGACAAAAAAAATGGGAGCATGTTGCAATGGAATTGTAAGATAGCTGTTTAAGAAGTTGATTGGTGGAGCATGTAAGTTGAGTTAAACATGGCGAAAGATCTGAAAATGTCTGACAAAGGAAGAGAACGTTTGGAACAAATGGCGCTTAAAAAGGAACAGGCAGTAATTTTGGTTTGCACTTCTCAGTGGGAAGTTCCCAATGGGAGCTCTTTTTAAAAGTGCATGTGAAACGACATTATGAACCAAAACAGAAGTTTTGAACAAACCCAACCTGTAAAACATGTTAGAGTTAGATTTGTTAGATTAAAATATGTAAAATTGTTTGAGACCTCACTGTTGTGTCAAGATGCCAAACAGAAGAGGGGAAACTCAAACTTTATTTTTCTTAAGTTCAGCACTTTATTTGAACATGTATAACTTTCTTTTTATTTATTTGATTTTTATTTTATTTGCTGACATTTATTTTAATGCTTCGGTGGACGACTGGTTAGAGCGTCAGCCTCACAGTTCTGAGGACCCGGGTTCAATCCCCGGCCCCGCCTGTGTGGAGTTTGTATGTTCTCCCCGTGCCTGCGTGGGTTTTCTCCGGGCACTCCGGTTTCCTCCCACAGCCCAAAAACATGCATTAATTGGTGACTCTAAATTGCCCGTAGGTGTGACTGTGAGTGCGAATGGTTGTTTGTTTGTATGTGCCCTGCGATTGCCTGGCAACCAGTCCAGGGTGCACCCCGCCTCCTGCCCGATGACAGCTGGGATAGGCTCCAGCACGCCCGCGACCCTAGTGAGGAGAAGCGGCTCAGAAAATGGATGGATGGATGGATATTTTAATGCAGCCTTTTATTTAGTAAATGAGAGCAGCGCATTACACTCATATGTTTGATTACTCGGGGAGAAATTGTAAGATGTGTACAATTCTTTATTATGCTCTAATATCATTATATCAGTGGCATATAAAAAATCGTTTAGCTTGAAAGTTTTTGGCAAAATATATTCGAAAAAATGTGCTATTGTTGCAGGCCTAAACACATAATATATTGAGAGAGAGCAAGAGCAATGAATAATACAAAAATATTACACAAACTTTCCATCCATCCATTTTCTGTACCGCTTATTCTTACTAGGGTTGCGGGCGTGCTGGAGCCTATCCCAGCTATCTTCAGGCGAGAGGCAGGGTACACCCTGAACTGGTCGCCAGCCAGACACAGGACATATACAAACAGTATAAAAGATTAATGATTAAAGTCTAACAACTGTAATAAAAATCTGCAATATAGCGGGACCGTGAAGCAAGAACCGCGATGTAGCCGAGGATTACTTTATCTGTGTTCCGTGACAATAAAGCGCAGGGACTTATATAGTCCAGAGGCTGGGACTCATTGTTTCCGTGACATGTACACCCTGGGACTCACATCGTCTCAAGTGTAAAATTATCCATGTAGAGTGGAGTGGAGTAGATTAAGCGATAGCTCTACGTACAGATTTCCATGCAGAACAGGTCGTGTTAAATGGTGACGTAATAATTGTTTCATCTCGGTGAAGTTGAGATATACTGTGATTGGATCCAAATTTGGAAGTAGCAACTCTGACTTCAAGCAGCAGTCAACTGGATTTTTCCTAGTTGGACGTCGGAAATGTCCGACTTCCCAGTTGTCTGGAATATGTGGCAGGAGTGGGAAGTCGGATAGCTTCAAAGGCTGTGACTAAATATGAAAGACTTTTTAAATAAAAATAATTTCTCAAATCAACCACTGTTCTTTATTATGGTAAAAAGTATATTAAAAAGAACACTATGAACATTATTTTTGTTAAAGGTTCTCTATAAGTAAACCATTCAAATTCAAACTGAAACCGATGATGGGAATGAAGCCACATGAAAACGCAGTTACAGAGAAATGGACTGATAAAAACCTTTCCAATTATTTTTTTGTTTACATTCATCTATTTTGACATCACTGTGGGCATGACCTTTTTCTCCCAACTTTAACGAAATTTAACAGAACCAGGCCTACAGCAACAATAGTGCAATGGGCAGGGTTGACCTTTCTCGTACCTCTGGGTTGAAAAGGAGGTGCAATTTGGGAGCCTTCCTGTCCTGACATTAAAGAAAAAAATATAAATGTCATTTATTCATCGACCATAAAAAAAATACATTTAGTCAAACTTGTTTTGGGTTTTCATTTACAAGCTTTCCTTCTCAGCAGTCAGGAATAATTTGTTTTCCTGTTCAGGTTCTTATTTTTTCCTGTTTTTGCTCTTGGGATCTTCCCCAGACTTATTCGGTTAATTCATTATTATATTTGTTGAGGTCATTGCAGTGAATACAACTTTGCAGTGCTACTTTAGTAATGATAATGCATTTGTTAAGTACAAAGCTAAAAAAAAAAAATTCTAATCAAAATGAATGTGCAAACCAGTAACAAAACATTTGCAGGAACTCGATAGAACTGTGAATAAAAAACACCACATGAGCAGTGATTGGCCAGGTCTGCTAATGTTATTGAAAGCTAAAGAATGTAATGTGAGGTTACAATGACAGAAGAATTACACCCTAAAATATACACCACACATCCATCCATCCAGCCATCTATTTTTTTACACCGCTTATTCTCTTTTTTTTTCGCAGGGAAGCTGGAGCCTCTCCGAGCTGACTTTGAGGTACAGATCACCAGTCAATTGCAATGCAAGATTACTACATATTGATACTTTGCAAATACTATAGTTTAGAACCTGCCTATGATTAAAAGTCAATTTTAAACAATTAGTAAGTTGGCATGACACGAGAGAAAGTTTTATGATTGTGTTAATCCTACTGAAATTGCTATTAATTATTCATGCGTTCATTGATTTTCCATACCGCTTATCCTCACGAGGGTCTCGGCGTGCTGAAGCCTATCACAGCTGACTCAAGGCGAGAGACGGGGTACACCCTGAACTGGTCGCCACCCAATCGTAGGCCACATTTAAACAAACAACCATTCACACTCACATTCACACCAACAGGCAATTTTGAGTCTTCAATTAGCCTACCATCCATGTTTTTGGGATGTGGGAGAAAACTCACACAGGCACAGGGAGAACATGCAAACGCCACACAGGTGAGGCCGGATTTGAACACTTCTTCTTTTCCTTTCGGCTTGTCCCTTTAGGGGTCGCCACAGCGCGTCATCCTTTTCCATGTAAGCCTATCTCCTGCATCCTCCTCTCGAACACCAACTGCCATCATGTCTTCCCTCACGACATCCATCAATATATCCTTCTCTTTGGTCGTCCTCTAGCTCTCTTGCCTGGCAGCTCCATCCTCATCATCCTTCTACCAGTATAGTCACTATTTCTCCTGTGGACGTGTCCAAACCATCAGAGTCTGCTCTCTCTAACTTTGTCTCCAAAACATCGAACCTTGGCTGTCCCTCTTATGAGCTCATTTCTAATTTTATCCAACCTGGTCACTCCAAGAGCGAACCTCAACATCTTTATTTCCGCCACCTCCAACTCTGCTTCCGGTTGTCTCTTCAGTGCCACTGTCTCTAATCCGTACATCATGGCTGGCCTCACCACTGTTTTATAAACATTGCCCTTCATCCTAGCAGAGACTCTTCTGTCACATAACACACCTGACACCTTTCTCCACCCGTTCCAACCTGCTTGGACCCGTTTCTTCACTTCCTGACCACACTCACCATTGCTCTGGACGGTTGACCCCAAGTATTTAAAGTCCTCCACCCTTGCTATCTCTTCTCCCTGTAGCCTCACTCTTCCTCCACCACCCCTCTCATTCATGCACATATATTGTCTTACTTCGGCTAGCTTCATTCCTCTTCTTTCCAGTGCATGCCTCCATCTTTCTAACTGTTCCTCCAACTGCTCCCTGCTTTCACTGCAGATCACAATGTCATCCGCAAACATCATGGTCAACGGGGATTCCAGTCTAAGCTCATCTGTCAGCCTATCCATCACCACTGCAAAAAGGAAGGGGCTCAGGGCTGATCCCTGATGGAGTCCCACCTCCACCTTTATTTCGTCTGTCACACCTACAGCACACCTCACTGCTGTTCTGCTGCCCTCGTACATGTCCTGTATTATTCTAACATACTTCTCTGCCACTCCAGACTTCCGCATGCAGTACCACAGTTCCTCTCTGGGCACTCTGTCATAGGCTTTCTCTAGATCTACAAAGACACAATGTAGCTCCTTCTGACCTTCTCTGTATTTTTCCACAAACATCCTCAAGGCAAATAATGCATCTGTGGTACTCTTTCTAGACATGAAACCATACTGTTGCTCACAAATACTCATTTCTGTCCTGAGTCTAGCCTCCGCTACTCTTTCCCATAACTTCATTGTGTGGCTCATCAACTTTATTCCTCTATAGTTCCCACAGCTCTGCACATCACCCTTGTTCTTAAAAATGGGCACCAGCACACTTTTCCTCCATTCCTCAGGCATCTTCTCACGCGCTAGAATTCTATTGAACAAGCTGGTCAAAAACTCCACAGCCACCTCTCCTCGATGCTTCCATACCTCCACAGGAATGTAATCAGGACCAACTGCCTTTCCATTTTTCATCCTCTTTAATGCCTTTCTAACTTCCCCCTTACTAATCATTGCCACTTCCTGGTCCACCACACTTGGCTCTTGTACTCTCCCTTCCCTCTCATTTTGCTCATTCATCAAGTCCTCGAAGTATTCTTTCCATCTAGCTAGCACACTGCTAGCCCCAGTCAACATATTTCCATCTCTATCCTTAATCACCCTAACCTGCTGCACATCCTTCCCATCTCTATCCCTCTGTCTGGCCAGCCTGTATAGATCCTTTTCTCCTTCTTTAGTGTCCAACCTGCCATACATGTCATCATATGCCTCTTGTTTGGCCTTTGTCACCTCTACCTTTGCCCTGTGTCGCATCTCAATGTATTCCTTTCGCCTCTCCTCGGTCTTCTCAGTGTCCCATTTCTTCTTAGCTAACCTTTTTCCTTGTATGATTTCCTGTACTGTGAGGTTCCATCACCAAGTCTCCTTCTCTCCTTTCCTGCCAGAAGATACACCAAGTACTCTCCTGCCTGCCTCTCTGATCACCTTGGCTGCAGTCTTCTGGAAGCTCCTCCTGTCCACCGAGAGCCTGTCTCACCTCTTCCCGAAAAGCTGCACAACACTCGTCCTGTCTCAGCTTCCACCACATGGTTCTCTTCCCTGTATTTGTCTTCCTAATCTTCCTCCCCACCACCAGACTCATCTTACACACCACCATCCTATGCTGTCTAGCCACACTCTCCCCTACCACTACCTTACAATTGGTAACCTCCTTCAGATTACATCGTCTGCACAAAATGTAATCCACCTGTGTGCTTCTACCTCCGCTCTTGTAGGTCACCCTATGTTCATGCCTCTTCTGGAAAAAAGTGTTCACTACAGCCATTTGCATCCTTGTTGCAAAGTCTACCACCATCTGTCCCTCCAAGTTCCTTTCCTGGATGCCGTACTTACCCATCACTTCTTCATCACCCTTATTTCCTTCACCAACATGTCCATTACAATCTGCACCAATTACGACTCTCTCTCTCTGTCTGGGATGCTCAGAACTACTTCGTCTCGCTCCTTCCAGAATTTCTCTTTCACCTCTAGGTCACATCCTACCTGTGGCGCATAGCCACTAATCACATTATACATAACACCCTCAATTTCAAGTTTCAGCCTCATCACTCGATCTGATACTCTTTTCACTTCCAAGACATTCTTAGCCAACTCTTCTTTCAATATAACCCCGACTCCATTTCTCTTCCCATCTACACCATGGTAAAATATTTTAAACCCTGCCCCTAAACTTCTAGCCTTACTGCCTTTCCACCTGGTCTCCTGGACACACAATATATCAACCTTTCTCCTAATCATCATGTCAACCAACTCCCAAGATTTTCCTGTCATAGTCCCGACATTCAAAGTCCCCACATTCAGTTCTAGGCTCTGTGCTTTCCTCTTCTCTTTCTGCCGAAGAACCGGCTTTCCACCTCTTCTTCTTCGACTTCGACCCACGCGCAACCTCAGAACTGTGAGGCAGATGTGCTAACTAGTCGCTCACCATGCTGTTCTGACTAAGACAGTATTTATTGCCAGCCCTCACACTTAAAATGGATATTTGGCTTTTGTAGCTGTCAGTGGCGGTGAATGAATTTTACAATCTCAGATTTTCTGTCTCAGAGCCAATTTTCTCGTGATGCTCCTGTCTCCGCTGTAGGATGAGACCCCAAATTCAAGTTCTGCCTTATAGCAAGATGTTTGGGTGTGTGATTCGTTGCCGGTAGTTGTCAGTTTAGTACTACAGTATAATAGAGAGTGTATACAAACATACAGTACCTGTTACATAAAGCCATTAGCTCTCAATAACATTTGGTAAAATGGTACAAGCTATTATTAAAATATAAACTGTTTGCTGTCATGCTTATAGGTAACATTTTAAATTCAACATTTTGGTGTCTTGTGTTTGTTAGAGCTAATAGTTCATCCATCCCACCAGTGTGAGCCGCACTCACATTTGCTAATGTGGTATCCATAACAACAATCCACACCTTTAGTGGAAAAGGCCTGTGAAGGGATATTGAAGGGAAGAGACTGGCTGCATATATAGTAAGATATTAAATGTGATTATCAACTGTCGTCTGGCTAAACCATTCCACTTTAAAATGAAACAGACGATAAGAATTAAGCCAGATGAAAAAGCGGTTACAGATCCATTTACATACTTGGTTTACAAGCATGTGAGTTATTGTGTGGTCATCGTTGGAAGGAAGACCTTTTTCTCTCACCACTTTAATTAAATTAAACTGAACCAGGCCAATGCCTTCAATAGGGCAATGTGCACGGACCTGTCTGTCTGTCCGTCTGTCCATCCGTCCATCCATCCGTCCGTCCATCCATCCATCCATCCATCCATCCATCCATCTATCACAGATACCTTTTCTGCAGTAAGATTTCATAAAGCACCCCCAAATGTTTCATCCATCCATCCACCCATTTCACTGCTCATCCTGTTCCACGTCAAAGGGCAGATGTCCAATCAATCCCCAATCTGACACAGAAAGACAACCATTCACACTCAATGTTAGCCCATGTTAAGCACCCGCAGCGCGCAATAACGGGCGAGGGCACCAGGAGAGGGGAGAGGAAAGCGGGTACCTGGAGTTTTAAAAAGCAGAAAATACAGATGTGAATACACAGAATTTGTATTCCTATTTGAATGTAAACATCAGAAACAACAGAAGACGACTGCATATTTATTCAGACGTTTTATGGAAATGCTAAAGAATGAAAATTACTTTTATGCGTGCTTGTGTAGGAATTGATTGATTGCAGTATAGCATCATGAATGACTCAAGCTCAATGGATTTTGAGGAATTTCTCTTTCGAGGCATTAAATACAACAACGAGGAGGAAAAAAATAAATGCTAATTATTTTCCCTTCAACATCTCATTAATGAGCTGTTTGATATCCCTTTTTTTCCATTTGGCAACAATCTGTCTTACTGTATTCCTGGAATTTATATTCCTCTCTATGGTGGACAAAACTAGCTGGGTAAAGTTTGGGTATGTGGGCATTGCCTGGAAATTAAACTCAGCCCAGCTGCTTGACATTATAATAGAGTCCAGTATTACACTACTACGCTACCATACAATGCTCCTACTTTGTGTTAATCTTGTCCCAATATAATGAGTTCTCACACATTTGCCTATACAAGATAATAATAGGCAGCAGGGTGGTTTAGTGGCTCTATGGCTCAAAATTGCCAACAGGTGTGAATGAAACGTGTGAATGCTTGTCTCTATGTGGACTTATGATTGGTGCCCAGTCCAGAGTGTACCACGCCGCTTGCCTGCAGTCAGCTAGGAAAAAGCTCACGTGTAGTTTGCGGTGACATCGACGCTGTATGATATTGCCATTTTTTTTCTGTCTTTAAATGTAATGCTGCAATGCAAATTTTGCCAAAATAATTTCTATCCATCCATCCATCCATTTTCTGAGCCTCTTATCCTCACTAGGGTCGCGGGCGTGCTGGAGCCTCTCCGAGCTATCATCGGGCAGGAGGCGGGGTACACCCTGAACTGGTTGCCAGCCAATCGCAGGGCACATATAAACAAATGACCATTCGCACTCACATTCACACCTATGGGCAATTTAGAGTCTTCAATTAACCTACCATGCATGTTTTTGGGATGTGGGAGGAAACCGGAGTGCCTGGAGAAAACCCACGCAGGCACGGGGAGAACATGCAAACTCCACACAGGCGGGGCCGGGGATTGAACCCCAGACCTCAGAACTGTGAGGCAGACGCTCTAACCAGTCGGTCGCCGTGCCGCGCCAAAATAATTTTTATTTTTTAATTCACTGGCTTAAAATAAATTACGCCTCATAGGTTTTGAGGAGTGGAGCTATCTTATTGAACTAACTGAGGTAACTAACATTATGCAGTTCAACATAATAATACCCAAATTGCCAGATCAATACCTCTGTGTGTCGTTTAAAAGTCTGAATTATTGGGTGGGTACTTACTTGATTTCAACCACCTCTTAATACCACCATTATCACATTGCAATTATGGAAATCCTCAATACTATAAAAAACACAATACACAGTAACATAAACACGCAACTGTGGCACAAACATCATCTAGAGCAGTTAAGAAATAACATCTATCTATTAACGTGACAAAAACATAAAACATTTGAATAAAATACATCATACTCACCGGAGATGCTAGTTGTTAAATTTGATCATTAACGTTTGCTATCACTACAGACAGCTTGCGCTGACCAACCAATCACACCATGAGAAAATGCTGATGTTACTGTGGGCCTGCTAGCTGGCCCTATGAGGCCAAATAAAAATGTGATTGTTAAAAGAAACAGTCCCATTGCTAATATTATTTAAATGACATCAGCCAGCTCTACTGATTCTGAAGGCCGGGCAGATTAGATTGACATGGCAGCACACAGAGGGTGACATCTGATTGAACAAAAAGTCTAACATCCATGTTTCCCCACCTATTCATGGTTAGCTACTCACAAATTCACCTATTCGCAAATTCACACACTATTATTTTTGGAACATTTCCTATAATTTGCTCCAAAAAACACCTATTTGCTGTTTTTGTGCTCTTTCTGAAACACCTTAAAATGCCACAAGCCCTGCCTGATAGAAAAGTTGTGCTACTTTTCTATTAGGCAATGGTTTGGCATCATCTAGTGGCATCTTGGTGCCAAGGAACTATGTTGAAGTGAGACTGAGAGACAACATTTGCATGTCAGTGGAGCTAAGTTTAGCCAAGGAAGTTACGAGAGTTGTCTTGGGTGCATTTTTTCCCAAATCAATTTAAATAAAAGAACATATATATTTGGTTTAGATAAACAACTCTTTATAGCACTTTTTGTTTCAGTTTTAAACAGGAACAACTATATTTTAAAGACCCCACGAAATGTATTAAAAATGTTTAAGATGACATTGGTATATTTAATAGTGGTCAGCCGATATTAAACCAATCTCTATAATGCCAATAAGTAGATGACATAAAAAAAAATAATAATTATAAATGTTCATTTCCCTTCAGGCTGCTACACATTGTGGTGCCAATTTCTCTCTAACAAGTTGCCATTTTACATTTGTCTGCAACAGGACCGTGACCCTCCAGTTCCAAATCGCAAGTGGACAAACTACTGCCTCAATGAGTTAGTGTGACTTACGAGAAAAATTACATCAGATTTTTTTTTAACAAAGTTAATGCACCACTATGTATCGTAACAGAAATTATATTTTTACTGTACTGTAATAATTTGTGTCCATTAATTTTCCAATTCATTTTTACAACAATAGTAAAACACCTTATTATTTATTGATGATTAAGATGTCAAACATAAGTCATTTACTTGCATTCCTGAGCAGAAAAAAAAAGTGTTTTAGTGGTTGACTGTTATGCTTGGTTAATTTCTGACTTTTCAGATGAGCCTAGTGGGCCAGGTATAAAAGGACATTTCTCATTTGTGTACAAAATAAGAAACCATTGAGAGCTCATATGAATGCTGAATTTGAAAGAGTCTATATCAAAAGCACATAATAATACTGCATGGTCTCTGAGAAAAAACAGGTGGTACATAATATCGGTGGAGCCCCCTGGACTGGTCACCACTCATTTGCAGGGCACAAATAGACAAATAAGCATTCACGTTCACACCTATGGACAATTTAGACGAATCTTAAATGAACATCAGAACTGTGAGGCCAACTTGCTAACCACTTTACACTGTGCTGCCATGTACAAAAGTTGTATTTTCTTTTTTTTTTTTTTTTTTTTGTTCTCTTTGCCAAACATTGTTTGAGTATTTGTATTTATTAGTATTTATTTAAAATATACATCTACATAGATGAAGTTCTCTCCTGGATGCAGCATTTGCACCAAATAATGACAACATCCTCTATTGATACCAGCTCATTAATAACTCCATCGTCTGTCCAACATTTAAAACATAACCCCACCATATAGTCACACTGGCAACCAGTTTCATAATAGACTGAAGCAAAGACTATAATAGGACATGCATGTGTGAAGCTTTCCACACACCAAATTGTCATGCAACATGCGTGGTTCTGCAACAAGTTTTTATTAGCTGGTTTCAGACTGTCTGCAAGTAGTTTGGCTGCGATTCCAAATGGCACAGCAAAGACGTTTAAACCCAAACAAAATGTTAGGTTATTACACAGGATCTTCCACAACAAAAATGATGTTTGTGATTTGAAGTGAAACAAAGATTTGTTTGCGATCGTCAAGTTCAGTCTAGTTCAGCCGCATTGCTTAGTGTGTGCCTGGTTTAAGGGAACTGAAAGCCTCTTTGCACCGTAAAATGCAACTAAAAACTGATGAACTGAAAACCTTGAACATGGAATCACTCATCATGGCAAAATGTTTAATTTTACTGGGTTTATAATACCTCTACATATTCAACAGAATAAGACTATACCAACTTCTGATCAGATTCACCTATTGGTCAAATCTTGTGAATTAAAGTTTTGTTGTGTAAATTTTAGCTTTGCTCTTTTCATTGGGCTAATTTTTGCAATGCATACCATTAAAATGTCTTGGTAGTGTCTTCATTAACAAAATAATCAAGTCTGAACCAAAGAAGAAGAATCACCTTTATTGCCATGAACATGCATCCACATGAAATTTGTTTTCTGCATTTTACCCATCACAGTGAACACACACACCTGTTAGAGGTACAACATGTCCCAATAATTTATGTAGTGAGAATTACATTCTGTGTAGACGTACACATTTTTACAAAATATTGCTAATGTTTACACTCATTCTGATTAAACAAAATAAAAATATCACAAATAGTGGGCGCTAAACTGCATGTTAACTCCAACAGATTGCACACACTGTTGGCTGGCATGTTGCACCTGAGTTTGTGGCGAGAATGGAAACAGGTGTACAAGTGGTGGAGACTGGCTTATTTAATTGAGGGTTTTGCACTTACGGTGGGGCTGATGGATAATTTGGGAGAGCACCACAAGCGCAAAATTAACTTTGAAGTGATGGAATTAGAAGGGTTAGTGAAAGAAGCAAATTACCCTTTGCTATTTCGCCACATTTATTATGATAGCTTTTGAATCGCACGCAGTTTAGCCTCGCTGGGGGGACTCGAGTCGTTTGACTCGAGTCGACTTGAGTTGGCAGTTTTATGACTTGGGACTTGCTTGCCAAATACTTAAGAAAGACTTGACTTTAGAGTTTAAAAAGTTGCTGACAAAATTGCATTCCACCATTGTTAAGTACAGTTCAAACTGTGAGTAGCTATGTGTGAATATAATTTTCATACTACTGGAAGTGTTTATTGAAGTGTCACCGTTAAAATGTCATCTGTTGTGTCGGCTCTGTAATAAAGCTGTCTGCACTCTGTTTTGAAAATTGAGACCACAGCATATGAAACACAACCTTTATTCTCACGATAGTTGTCAATTGTCCAGAGTCAGTGCTTCTAAATCATGTTTATTTTTACTTCACTCAAAAAAATTTTCAAGAGTTGTACAGGTTATGTCTCACATTAAAGGTGAAAAAAGTTGTGAAAATATTTATTATATACATATATTTGTTTTAATCAATCATTTTAACCGGGGTGTGTGGACTTTTTATACCCAATGTAAATACTGTACAGTGATGTGCCAGTCTTGGCTTTTGTTTAATTGTGCTCTCTTCAGAACTGTAGGAGTTATAAGGTTGTCACCATAAAGTAGACAGCATAGTTAGGTTTAGAAATAAAGTTGAGTTTAATTGAGTTTGAAATACTTAAAAACAATTCCGTGCAATAAATTCAATCAATCATAATCTCAGTGGTTGCTCGCGTAACTATTATTAGGTGTGAATACTTTTTTTAGTGTTATGATTTGTGAAAAAAAAACTTTTGTTACCTGTCCAAAATACTGTATGTTGCGACTGATGCGACTTGACTGGCAACTTGCTGAAGCCAAGTAATGACTTGACTCGACTTGAAATTTAGTGGCGACTTGACTAGTTTGATTTTTGTCCCACAGTGACTTGAGACTTGTTTGTGACTTGCACGTATGTGACTTACTCCAACCTCTGTAGCTTCGACATTCAAAGAAAGTATCTGCTTACGATTGCGGTATACAAAGTCTCTGTCTGAGGCGAAGCAAATTGCACATGAATGCAGTCTATCGTGCTGATAAGTTTGAGGAAGCCAGCAACCACATAAAAGCCATGTTTTGTCTGATTTTACTTTTACGCCACAGGAATGCCAATGACAAGAACCTTATTGAGAATGTCTTCAATGTTTTTTCAGATCAAAGTGAGCAATAGTAAGAAAAATAGAGTCATCATACCTTGAGCCCTCCACACTCTGCTGCTGATCCGTGATCCACTCCAGTGATGTAAATACCCAAAGCGTATTCTGCTCCCCCTCGGATCATAAGGCCCAGGGATCGGCCATCATCCAAAACCAAGTTGACCTATAAATGACAGTGGAAGTGGTAAGGATGACTGAGGTCAGTTGTGAAATGGTTCAGAACAGAAACATGTAACATTTAGGAAAAAACAAAACCCCTTTTCCATCGTATTAAATGGTTTCCCTGTAGAATGCCATCCAGACTAGATGGACTGTCTTTTAGCTGCAGTACACCCAGTCTTTGGAACTTGGTTAAATGTGTAAATTGCATCTTCATAACGTTGCCTTCCTCTTCACACACATGACTGAGCACCATTCAAACAAATAGCAATGCTGAAAAACTATAGATTCAGCGCCTGCCATGTAAAAGGAGATATGCTATGGAAAGAGAAAGCCACTGCCCTGAATTCTTACATTTTTAACAAATCCAAGCAAGTTAATGCTGATTTCAACACCTTTGGTATTGGGACAAATAATGCAAATCCCAGAAGAGGAGGAAAAACAAAAAGCAAAACATTTTTGGAATATTATTGCCATTTGGTTTAGCTATAAGCAAAGGGGTGAAAAATTTGAAAAAGCTGACATTTCATTTTAAAGCCACATCGTCCAGCCCTAGGTAAAGATCATTGGCTGATTCAGATACTGTCGGTGAGATACAGGTGGGTAGAGTAGCCAAATATTTTACTCAAGTAAGAGTACTGTTACTTTTGAATAATATGACTCAAGTAAAAGTAAAAAGTAGTCGTCCAAATATTTATTTGAGTAAGAGTAAGAAAGTACTCAATGAAAAAAAATACTCGAGTAACTTGTGATTAAGTTCAGATTTATTATTATTATTTTTTTTAAATCCGAGCATGAGCATCATTCATTCATCTTCTGTTCCGCTTATCCTCACGAGGGTTGCGGTCGCCTGGAGCCTATCCCAGCTATCGTCGGGCGATAGAGGCGGGGTACACCCTGGGCTGGTCACCAGCCAATCGCAGGGCACATATAAACCAACAACCATTCGCACTCAAATTCACACCTATGTATTAATGAATAAATCAATTATTAATTTAGAGTCCTCAATTAATCTACCATGCATGTTTTTGGTGTGTGGGAGGAAACCGGAGTACTCGGAGAAAACCCACAGAGGCACGGTGAGAACATGCAAACTCCACACAGGCGGGGCCAGGATTTGAACCCCGGTCCTCAGAACTGTTCGGCGGATGTGCTAACCAGTCATTCACAGTGCCGCTGCATGAGCATCAAATACAATTAAAAAAAAAATAATAATATATGGGAGTCAACACACCTGGAACCATTTCAATTTTTAACTGCCCAAAAACCAACTACACATGCATTGGACTCTACAGAAACATTATTTGCTTTATTCACTTAAATGACTTCATGAAGAAGCTGTTTGCTGACCAGACTTAGTGATTGCATTTGTGACACCATATGGTAGGGTTAATGTTGCCATATCCACTGCCAAAACAACAACAGAAACATCTGCAACTTACCGCAAGGTGTTTTCTCAAATTAGAAGTGGGCTGAAATATCCAAGTTTGGGCAGTCACAATTTAAGAGCTGCATGATAAAGCTGTTGGTTTTTGGAGTCTATAAAATAAACACAGTCGCTCGGCTGTTTTTCCCCCAAAATGAGTAAATTTGATTGGCTCGGGAAGGCAAAGTGCGCGGTCATGTGACTGCCTTGTGTCGTCTGATTGGTGAATTGGAGTCAAATGACATTAGTGATCCCGTTTGATTGGCGCCATGGGCACCCTATTGGGAAGTAGAAGATGGAGTCTAAAAATAGACGCGCACACGCAAGAATGGATAAATATATAAAAGTAGCGAACGGCATGTCGATCATTGTAATGGAGTAAAAGTATCGATCCTTCTTTACATAAATACTCAAGTAAAAGTAAAAAGTACGGTGCATTTAAAGTACTCTGACAAGTACAGTTTATCGAAAATTTTACTTGAGCAAATGTAGCACATTACTGCCCACCTCTGGATACAACACTCTTGAACAATTTCCATATTATTGTAAATAAAAGTATCTTATTAATTATAGTGTAGCAGTACTGGTAATATCAGCCTTAGTGATGCACTGAAATTTCGAACACTGAAATATGTCAGCCGAAAATGGCCAAAAGTGCATTTTCAGTTGCGGACCAAAATACTTCATCCATCCATCCATTTTCTGAGCCGCTTCTCTTCTCCTCACGAGGGTCGCGGGCGTGCTGGAGCCAATCCCATCTATCATCGGGCAGGATATAGTACACTTGTCGTCACACAGGTCTGGTAGACGTGGCGTAGAGTAACCAACTTTGAAGAGCAAAATAGCAACAGGGATCTCGTTTGATGTACGTCCCGCGTCTGAGACGCACAAAAATTAGCAGGGACGCATAAAGTAAGATCAATCTGCATCTTAGGACGCAGAGCTATGGTTAATACTC
Organism: Phycodurus eques; assembly: GCF_024500275.1. Classification (NCBI taxonomy): domain Eukaryota; kingdom Metazoa; phylum Chordata; class Actinopteri; order Syngnathiformes; family Syngnathidae; genus Phycodurus; species Phycodurus eques. The sequence goes on from NC_084539.1 coordinate 4,162,309, forward strand.
CATCGTGGTGCTGGAAATCTGGTGTATAAATTGTTTTATTTTGATGACACAGGACTCGAGAGTGTGACTAATTTGGTCGCATATGCGCCCTAATTTGTGAATGGTGCAGCACAAAAAAAAAAAAAAAAAAAAACAGGATGTGCACAGGTGCCCAGTCATTTGAGGAAGGAAAAAAACAATTTCTGCGACTTTGAAAGCAGACACATGAAACCCATCGTGGACTCTAAACCAATCAGAGATAGTGAAGAGCAGGGACCCTCCTTCTGATTGGCCATGTGGATGTCTGTATGCATGTGTGTATGAATGTGTCTGTGTGTGTGTGTGTGTGTGTGTGTGTGTGCGTACTTTTGAAATGGAGGTGCTCGCGTATGCGAAGCTAAGTTTTCTGACAGTGAGCCGGTTGCTGCACAGTTACAGAAAGTCGGCACCGCGACGATGCGGAAACATTTTGGATTCAAGCCTAATGAACGCGGCCATCCCACTAACACTAACGAGCTGGTATGTCAAATTTGTATGAAGTCGCAACAAAGACAACTCAACTTAAAACCTCAAAGTGACAAAATCCATTTTAAACACAACCATCCCACCAGATTTCTTCAGCTGGGAACCAACAACATTTCCCATTTCCCGTCAACTTGCAATAATGGAACCCTCTGCCCAACAATGCAAATATAATTGAATAGAATGACATTGATATGGCGCATGTATGCTCACATTACAAAAAGTAAAGCATACTCACTATTGTAAGCGCTATAGCCACTGAAAAAGTTGACAAAACAACATTTAAAGAAAGGCTGCAGACTTTTGAAAAGTAGTACAAATCTTAAATCAAAATAGGCTGCTTTTGATCTACTTGCTGTGTTGTTATTAATGTTGCCACTTCGTACTTTTTCTTAACCAAGTGGAAACTTGATTGGCAGCACATTGCCTGCTAAGGCATTAATGACTGTTTATAGATCTGTTCCAAATGTTTAATATTTGTTTAAGTGCAATTTTTGAAAACAGAGCCTGAGTCTGTTTTATTTTGTATTTTTTTAATCGAAGATATTTTATTTATTGTTCTACATTGCAATGTTCATTTTTCTTAGAATTAGAATTAAAAGTGAATTGTTCTCAAAAAGGATGTACTTGCATTATTATGTTCCACCCATCCATCCATTTTCTGAACTGCTTATCCTCACCAGGGTGTGGTGGAGCCTATCCCAGCTGACTCTGGATGAGAGGCGGGGTACACCCTGAACTGGTTACCAGCAAATCGCGGGGCACAATATAAACAAACAACCATTCCCACTCACATTCACACCTACATGTAATTTAGAGTCTTCAATTAACCTACCATCCATGTTTTTGGGATGTGGGAGGAAACCGAAGTACCCGGAGAAAACCCACGCAGGCACGGGGTGAACATGCAAACTCCACACAAGTGAGGCCAGATTTGAACCCAGGTCCTCAGAACTGTGAGGCAGATGTGCTAACTATTCGTCCACCATGCCGCCATTATTATACTCTATTATCATTATATATTTGTTTTCTTTATGCCACTGATTTAATGATATCATTATGCTCTAATATCATTGTATCAGTGGCATAAAAAACATGATACTATGGTTTGTCGTGATAGTTTTTGGAAAAATCATCATCCTAAAAAAGCTATTGTGACAGGCCTAAACACATAATATATTGAGGAAGAGCAAGAGCAATGGATAACACAAAAATATTCTACAAACAGTATAAAAAATAGCAATATATACCGTAAAGCAAGAACCATGATATAGTGGAGGATTACTGTATCTGTATTCCGTGATGATAAGTTGCAGGGACTCCTTGTTCCTGGGTTGGGACTCATTGTTTCCATTACATGTGCATCCCGGGCATCACTTAGTCTCAAGTGTAAAATGATCTATGAGAAAATTAATGTGTCAAGAAAGAAATACTGCAATACATGACATGGAAACCAGAAATCAATTAGTATGTCACCGCTCGTCCGCTACGTCACTTGAGAAAATGTAAAAGTACATTAATATAATATTTTTTTCTAATATTAGATCACCTTAAGGTTGGATAGGATTAGAAATTAGTTTCATCAGAGGGACAACAAAGGTTGGATGTTTTGGAGACAAAGTTAGAGAGAGCAGACTTTGACGGTTTGGACACGTCCAGAGGAGAGATAGTGAGTTTATTGGTCGAAGGATGGTGAGGATGGAGCTGCCAGGCAAGAGAGCTAGAGGAAGACTAAAGAGAAGGTTGATAGATGTTGTGTGGGAAGACCTGAGGGCAGTTGGTGTTAAGAGAGGAGGATGCAGGAGATAGGCTTACATGGAAAAGGATGACATGCTGTGGCGACCCCTAACGGGACAAGCTGAAAGGAAAAGTAGAAGTCCCACAATGGGGAAATTTGCATTGTTTCAGCAGCAATAGAGAATACAGGAAATACAAAAGCAGCATGCAAAAGAAGACATTTGGCTGCAATTGCATCCACCCATACAAGGTTGACGCAATAAAGATGAAAATATTGGAGCCATAATTTATTAACAATTACAATAAAGTTGTGTAATTGAACAGTATGCAGAATTATTTTTATCCTATTACATAATATGCGCCAATCACTGTCCGTCGGTAATGTTCTTGACATGATTTTAAAAATTCGGGAAATCAGACACATTTTTCTGGAAGTGAATATCTGTAGGTTGGCAGTAATCTATTTCGGGTTTTTTTTAGCTTTCGGTTTTTGGCCTTGGCTTCCTCATTTTCGGTTTTCAATTCGGTGCATCACTCATCAGCCTCTATCCATCCATCTATCCATTTTCCATACCGCTTATCCTCATCAGGGTTGCGGCCATGCTGGAGCCTATCCCTGGTCGCCATCCAATCGCAGTAATCAGCCTCTATTTTATTTTATTTTATAGATCTTTACTTTCTTGCCCATCCTTAATTTGCAGTGCAGAAACCATTGTGAGCTAACCCTAACCCTAGCATAGTCAAGATGTTTTTGGTGGTTGTTTTTATAAGTCTGATTGTAAGTTTTGTAGCGTATATTGGTGTTGGATAAAACTTAATTCATTTAAGAGATAAATCATTGAAGGTGAACACCTACATTCACTTCCGGGTTAGTCCGATTTACGTTTTAACGTCACAATCAAACTATCTGTCTCGTAAAGGGCAACATATCTTTTTGTATGTGTAAAATTTTGGAAAAGTGACGAAAAACCTTAGTCTCATAATCTGAAGGTTGCTACATTTATGAAATATTTGTCCTCGATTACAGAGGTTTCTTGTTCGAACTCAAAACACACACAAAACACAACAAGAAATGGAATTTTATAGAATATTTAATGAAATATGCAAGAGATGTATAGGGAAACACACAGAGGGCTCTAACTACAAAAAGAAAACACTACTAATAAGGCTAATAGAAAGAAACAGGCATATCGAAAGGAATAAGGACATTGTACCGTGTATTTTACCCCAAAATTAATAGGCACTAATTTTGTAGATTCTGGCAACGATTGTTGTGCTACTCCTGACCGTATATCAGCTGGTCTTTGGCGATGAAAACGAAGCAGGTTTGGTTGAAGAAGATGATGCACCAAAAAAAAAAAAAAAACAGGCGGGAGAAGAATAAAGGAAGTTGTTATCGTAACACGCTCGTAACTCGTAACTTTCCTACTTATTGAGCTTGTTGCTGGCTCCGCTCTTGGTCTCAACTGCGGGCGTAACAGCTACGGATGCAGGGCATTGTTTCCTGGAGCCTCCGCCAACAGATCAAGCTAGGAAAAGCGATCAAAGCCGCTTCGATTGAAAGCGCCGCCGTCTTGGTCCGGCGCACATGGTAGCAACGAGGGACAGTTAAAGAAACGTTGAATAAAAGTCCACAGGTTTGCAGTAACTCTCAAACCCCAGCGGGTGTCGCCTGTGTCCCAGCAATGTTCCCAGTGGGCGTTTGGCGGTGCCTTGCATGCATGTTTTAATATTAAAACAAATAGTTCATTGCTGTATTTGATTTCCCGAAAAAGGCGTTGATTAAACATAACTCAAGTTCCGGGAGTAAATAGTTCAATCTGTGGCATATCCAACTAATACATCGTTGTCGATCTGTCCCAGCTTGATCTTATTGGCGAGAGGATCTCCCAACCTTTTGGTCGCTATCTTCAGTTCTCCACATCAAAGGGGTCTTTGATGACTGGAACCCAGATTTGTCGGGAAGCTGCTAACTAGTTTAAGGTCCAGCTGACGTACGCCAGGCGTCCTTTGGTGGCTGTCTTGCACAGCAGGGCGGCTTGTGAGAATTCAGTTTATCAAGTTGTTGGTGGGGTTACTGTGGCACCTTATGTCGCCAGAGCGCCTCCGCTACAGTTTACAAAATTGTTATTCACTGAACGGCAAGGAATGCATGTAATGATTATGCGAAAAAAATATGTTTTTCAAAATTTTGGACACAGTAACAATTTTATATTGACCTTCGCTGAGAGACTGTATTTTTTCTAGAATCCAATCATCTATTTTATATTGTCCCAATCATCTATTTATATTGTTCATAAAATTACAAGCTGTTTTTGTTGGATAAATATGAGTTAGGGTTGATCCAATCAATGACAAGAAAATTGAAGAAAAGTAAAGCCATGGAGCTGCAGTAATAATTGAGTCACACGATAAAGACCAAAAAAAAAAAAGGACTTCTTTAGAGTCCAAGTGACAAAATGTCCCATTCTACGCTTAATGTGAAAGAAATAGTCTGTTACTTTTTGCAGTCTTAACTCCATTTAAAGATTAATGCCCATTACAGTAGCAAAATCTTCCTTGGTTCCTTCAGGGGAAGTGGACAGGATTTTGTAGTGAGATAGATGAGGTACTTTAGATGATAGAATTTACTCTTGCCTTTTTACATGCATTAATATTCTAGTTTTCTGGCTCATAGAGCTTTTGAAGAAGGTTGATGGTTCAAGAAGTATGACAACGATAACTTGCAGATGAAACATTAAAACGCACAACCGCATGACAATTTTTGTAAGCACCATCACTTGAAGCAGAAACAGTTAAAAACTCCATAATGAAAGCAGGGAATCTTCTTCTAATCATTAATTCAACTGGCCATATTGTGGTCTTCTCAGTGCAATGCAATTCTCTCTTAGTTTCTCGCAAGCCTCACCTTCTTCTCATCTCCCTCCTGCAGGAGCTGCATGTTGCTACGTCGCTGACTGTCACTTCTTCTGAGGGTGGCACTGCTATGTTCAGGCAGGTCAGGAGGAGGGGACACACTATGGCCCAGAGGGTCAACCCATGTATAAACGTGGTTGGTGACATAGCCGCCTGGAATCCTCCCCACTGAGCGTACAGAAAGGCTCAGCTTTTTATTGCCCTTCAGCACCTGAGGAATGGAAAGGTGAGAATTGATGAAATGATAAAATGATAATTAAACATCTTACTTCACAGAACATATGAAAAATGTGCCAAGTCCAAGAGCAACAAATTCACACAAAGCATAAAAGTTAGTGTGTTTACAGTATCTCATAAAAGTGAGCACAGCCCTACTATTTTGGTAAATATTTTATTATATCTTTTCATGAGGCAACACTGAAGAAATGACACTTTGCTACAATGAAAAGTAGTTAGCTTGTATAAGGGTATATTACAGTCTCCTCAAAATAACCCGACACACAGCCATTAATGTCTATACAGCTGGCAACAAATGTGAGTACAACCCTAAATGAAAATGTCCAAATTACGGCCAATTAGCCATTTTCCCTCCCGAGTGTTATGTGACATCAGAATCGTCTTTGTTTGCCACATATGTCAAAAACACACAAGGAATTTGTGTCCGTTAGTTGGAGCCGCTCTAGTACGACAACAGGCAGTCAACTGACAGAGAATACTTTTGAGACATAAAGACATATTAAAAACAAAAAAAAGGAAAAAAAACAGTCACTGAGCAATAAAAGGTTGCCAGTAATGCCAGTACAATTGTTTTGTATTTTATTTATTTTTTATTTTTTTGGGGGACAATTGTGCAAAAAGCAATTAGAGCAGTTTGAAATAACTAATAGAACCAACAATGCAATGACCATTGTGCAAAGGGGCGCAGAGACTTCAAGAAATGTACGCAGTTTGAAGTGACTAGTAGTGCGATAATCTGGGACAATGTCAATTGTGCAATTATTGCAAATCTACTCAGGCACATGAGTGGCCAGTATTGGTCAACAATAGATATGCAAATAGTGCAGCGTGGCGAGACAACTACAGTGAGTGCACGAGTAATGTATAATTGGCCCGACAGAAATGTGACAGCAATGTTAAACATTTTAATGGTCTTCCATGGTTTCCGCATTGCGCATCCACAGATCACAGATGTGCATGCAGTTCCATTCATACTACGTTTCAGGTTCACGTTATGTATTCCACGCATGCGCATTGGTCCCTGCGGAAGTGAAAAGAAACAGAGCTACTTTTTTTTGTTGTAGTGTGTGGTATAGTTCACGTTAGGAGCTTTGAGTCATCTGGCTATCTTTATATTCCCTTAAATTTGAACTATAAAAATGGGGATACCAGCAGATCTCCTCACACAAGAACAAGGCGAAGCAGGCGTCCATTGTTGTTAATTGCTGTAAATTAGCAGTCAGTGCTTATACTATATGTGTTCAGTCCGCACAGTCACAAAAAAATTAGTATTCGGTCGACTGCAAAGAGCTCTGTGTGGGGTGAATGACAACTGTTATTGTCACAAGGACCAACACGCACCCTGTGGACACGCAGATGCGGAAAGCATGAATAGGCCGTTTGTGTAACAAAGTCTCAGGTGTGAATGCAGAGCAGTCGTGTTAAATTTGATGTCATCGCTGTCACACTCTTTCATACCAGGCACTGGAATTTCAATATGGCCCCTCATGGCAAAGAACTCTTGAAGGATATGAAAAAAAGAATTGTAGCTCTACATAAATATGCCCTACGCTAATTTTAGAAGCTTGCCAATGCTCTAAAACTGAGTTGCAGCAGGGTGGCCAAGACCATGCAGCGGTTTAACAGGACAGGTTCCCCTCAGAACGGTCCTCCCCATAGTCGACCAAATAAGTTGAGTGCACATGTGAAGCATCGTATGGGAGCGTCATGGTCTGGGGCTGCATGAGTACGAGGGAGCTACACTTCACAGAGGGAACCATGAATGCCAACATGTACTGCGACATACTGAGGCAAAGCATGATCCCTCTGACTTCGGAAACTGGGCTGCAGGGCTGTACTCCAACATGATGACAACCCCAAACACACCAAGATGACCACTGCCTGCCAGATGGTAAAGCTGCACCGACTATCCGGACTTCTCTCCAGACTTAAAACCTATTGAGTATCTGTAGGGAAACCCTTCAACGGATGGAGGAGGAGCACAAGGTCTCGAACATCCACCAGTTGTCTGATGTCGTTATGGAAGAGTGGAACCTGTGAAGCTCTGGTGTACGTCATGGCCAAGAGGGTTAAGTCAGTGCTGGAAAATAATGGTGGCAATATAAAATATTGACACTTAAGCCTGCAGCACACAAAGCGACGCTGCCGACAGTAACTGGACAGTTGCGGGGAAAAATACAGTCAGCAACTCTTTGCCGGACACCAAGCGATTGAGCACACCGCATTTACTGAGGCGCTGCAACGGAAAAACTGCAACCCTGTATTGGATTTTGTGGGTCCACATACAATATACCGTTCTGTATTTTTTTTATTGAACCACAATAACATGGCGAGATTGTCAAGGAAGGAGAGGATGGCCACAATGAAGAGGAAATGAGAGAATAATAAGAAAGTGTGAACATTTTGAGAGGCAGTTGGAAACAAATTCGCCCCATTCAGACTGCACCCATGCATTTCAATGACCAAAACTGTACGCTTTGCTCTCCAGCCATAGATACATTTTATTTGATTTACAAGACAACCAGTTTTGTGTTGAATTGTTCGTATATGTACCTGTAGTACAGATATACAATCCAGATTTGATGAAAAATAGAAAATTCATGGTTGTTTATTGAATTATTTTGAGGTGACAGTAAATTTCCACTTTCATATAGGTTTTGCACTACTTTACATTGGACCATACAAGTGTCATTTCTTTAGTGTTGTCCCATGAAACGATATAATCTGTACAAACGCGAGGGGTGTTCTCACTTTTGTAAGATACTGTAATTACGGATTTCAAAGCAGACGAAATGCATTCAGATTCATCAATTAAAATGGTGTCAAATGGAAACATAGACACAGACACGAAGAGTAGTTATTTACAGTAATACATTTTGATACGATGTAAGAAACTGCTGTTGACTGTGGTCCATTGCCTTCTGATGGCTTTTGATATGTGGAGCCCTTAGGCAATTCAATATATTCCCATGTACCTGGACTGCACATAAAATCAGAGCAAATGGGGCAGTTCAGTAAATACCCAGAGGCACCAATATTTCTGGCTGTTGACTTCACCAACTGCAGAGTTGACATCACTATCAGATTTCAAAAGTGCAAAAGGAGTACGCAATAGACGAAAATAAAAAATGGCTATTAAACTTATAGAAACTATTGTGCAGCTTTTCTACGTGCATTGGAACCTGTAAATTGTAGAGCCTGTTGTGGATCAGTTGGTAGAGCGGGTTGTCCAGTGACTGTCGCTGATTCGAATCCCAGGTCTGCATGTCGAAGTGTCCTTGGGCAAGACACTGAATCCTAATTTGCTCCGAGTGGACCTGGCAGTGCCATGCATGACAGGCTTTGTAAAGTGCTTTGGGCACTGTGATGCTGTAGATAAAGCATTATATAAGTGCCGTCGATTTACCGTTTTGCATGAAACCGGCAAATATTTTTGGAGAAAAATACGCTTAGTCGTTCAAAATGTGGCAGTTAAACCATGAAGGGAGTGTGAGCATCTTAAAGCATTGGGTCTTCAATTAAAGGTCCAGGAAAATATCTTAAAGCTGATGTCCAAAAATCATACTATCCTAGTTGTTCCCAAGCCTTTTTTTTTCCTTCCCCGCAGGGGCCCATGTTTTTAGGATAATGAAACTTATGGAGGCTGGTTGAGGAAATAGACTAGTTATCATAATACTGAGAAAATACTGAGTGTATCAGTTCTAATAGCAATGTGAATTTGCACATTGTGAGACGAAGGAGCAGGCACGGTGGCCGACTGGTTAGAGCGTCAGCCTCACAGTTCTGAGGACCTGGGTTCAATCCCTGGCCCCGACTGTGTGGAGTTTGCATGTTCTCCCCGTGCCTGCATGGGTTTTCTCCGGGCACTCCGGTTTCCTCCCACATCCCAAAAACATGCATTAATTGACAACTCTAAATTGGCCGTAGGTGTGACTGTGAGTGCAAATGGTTGTTTGTTTGTATGTGCCCTGCGATTGGCTGGCAACCAGTTCAGGGTGTACCCCGCCTCCTGCCCGATGACAGCTGGGATAGCCTCCAGCACGCCCGTGACCCTAGTGAGGAGAAGTGGCTCAGAACCCCCCCCACAGAAAATACATATTTTGTTGCTCCCCGAAGTATCACAAACTTTTGGTACTGCATTTAGCTAGATTGGCAGTGTGCCTCAGTGAGTGTTTCCATTACAGTTGGAGCTTGTCCACGAGGGACACCAACATGTTTTAGTTTCCTCAACGACTCTTAAGGCAGACAACAAGGGGGCCCATGTGAACCATGTTCTTGAAAATCATGACGAACGAGGTGAACCTGTGGAGAAATCACATTTAAGTTTCACGCACTAGGAAACATTAAGTCTTCACCTAAATGACACTATTGCGAGGCAGAGCCATTATAGACAGTATTTTACATCACTTCCGGTATGAACCTGCACACAGTGACTACTACAGCCCAATCCAAAGCACAGTCTGGTCAAACAGAAAAAAAATACTACCCCAAGGTCTTCTTTACTGAAGCACAATGCAAGCTTTTAAAAAAAATACTCCTCAGTCAGTGTGCAAATGGAGCAGATGCTATTTTGGCATGAGTGACCAGTATTGGTCAACAACAGATATGCAAATAGTGCAGTGTGGTGAAACTACTACAGTGAGTGCACGAGTAACATATAATTGGCCCGACAGAAATTTGACAACAAACTCAAGACAAAAAAGGTTGGAATGTCTGCTAGTTCTAGTTTGCATTGATCGGCTCCTTCTGAGGGAAGGAGCTGGAAGAACTGGTGACCGGGATGTGGAGGGTCCAAGAGGATTTTGGACGCTCTTGTCTTAGTTCTGGCAGCGTGCAACTCCTCAAGGGTGGGTAGGGGGGTACCAACAATCCTTTCAGCAGTTTTGATTGTCCGTTGCAGTCGGAGTTTGTCCTTTTTTGTAGCAGCATGAAACAAGACTGTGATGGAAGAACACAGGACTGATTCGATGTGTAGATTGACTGTGTAGAACTGCCTCAGCAGCTCCTGTGGCAGGCCGCGCTTTCTCAGAAGCCACAGGAAGTACATCCTGTGCTGGGCCTTTTTGAGGACAGAGTTGATGTTGATCGCCCACTTCAGGTCCTGAGAGACTGTAATTCCCAGGAACTTGAAGGTCTCGACAGTAGACACAAGGCAGCTGGACAGCGTGAGGGGCAGCTGTGGCGAAGGATGCCTCCTGAAGTCCACGATCATCTCTACAGTCTTGAGCGTGTTCAGCTCCAGGTTGTGTCGGCCGCACCACAGCTCCAGCCGCTCAATTTCCTGTCGATATGCAGACCCCTCACCGTCCTTGATGAGGCCGATGACAGTGGTCTTTGTCACCTGGGTGCGTTGAGGTGCAGTCGTTCGTGTAGAGAGAAGAGCAGCGGAGAGAGGACACTACCTTGGGCGCCCCAGTGCTGATGCTTCGAGTGGATAAGGTGGCCTCCCCCAGCCTCACGCCCGTCAGGAAGCTATAAATCCACTGTCAGATGGCAGGTGAGACGCTGAGCTGGAGAAGCTCTCTCTCTCTCTCTTGCTCCCCCTTTATACAGTACCGTATTTTCCGCACCATAAGGCGCAACAGATTGTAAGGCGCAGTCTCAATTACGGGGTCTATTTCTGTACTTAAGCCATACATAAGGGGCACCGTATTATTCGGCGCATGCTGAATCATGGTAACGGAAGCAAAACAGTGAGTTTGGTTGAACTTTATTCTACTACGTATATAAAAATACACTCACATTATTTTTTGATCAATCTTTTGTCACAAATCCGTCAAAGTCGTCATCTTCTGAATTGAACAGCTGGGCAATTTCGCCATCAAACATGCCGGGTTCGCTCTCGTATCCGTCGGAGTCAGTCTCGTTGCCGGGTGGCTGTTCAGCAATGATGCCAGCTTTCGCGAAAGCTCGGACAACAGTCAAAGCAGATACCTTAGCCCAGGCATCCACAATCCATTCACATATGGTGGCGTAACTCGCCCTGCGCTGCCTCCCAGTCTTAGTAAAGGTGTGTTCGCCGTCTCTGATCCATCGCTCCTACGCCGCTTGCAACTTCACTTCGAACGCCCTGTTTACACCAATGTCCAGCGGTTGGAGTTCGCTGGCAGTTGCTGCGCCACGGTAGTCCTTGCACGGATGGCGAGATGGCGCCTTTTCATAAAACAAAAGAACCATGGCGGACCTCCTTGAAAGTGTTCGATCTTCATGTCTTGTGCTATCGTTATTGTCTTCAGTCGAATGGTGACTGTAGAGACGCTTCTGTTCTTGTGCTTGATTTTGAATTCTCTCGCGGCTGCTCTATTCCCATTTACAACCAATTAACTGATAGCCTGTAGTTTGAATTGTGCCTCGTAAGCATGTCTCTTCGCTGATGCCATTTTCGGGGGTCCTTAGCCAAACAAATGTTGTTTAGCTGCATATCGGTACTATAGTATAACTACCGGAGGCGTGGCAGAGGTAACCTTACGTACTGCACGTAGCTTTACGTAATGTTCTCTAATTGGTTAATCGCTGCCACGTACGTATTACGTCCCTATGTTGGCGGGAAATGTTCCGACAGTCAAACAAGCGGAGCGCTTCCCAAACTCGCACAACAACATTTTTACAGATTTTGGAACTCAGTGCACACACAAGGCGCACCGGCTTAAAAGGCGCATCATCCATTTTTTTTATAAAATTAAAGGCTTTAAAGGTGTTACAGCAGCAGTTACTGCAGATGAAATGTATGTTAAGGCTGAAAAATGTGAGTTCCACAAGGCGTCCGTTTCTTTTCTGGGGTTCGTGCTGGCTCCAGGCGAAATCAAAATGGACTCTTGCAAAGTTGATGCTGTGACTAATTGGCCCACTTGGTCAGACATTTCCGTAGACTTTGTGACAGGATTACCGGCCTCTAAAGGAAATACCACCGTTCTCAACGTTGTGGACAGGTTTTCTAAGATGGCACACTTCATTGCACTCCCGAAACTCCCCTCAGCTAAAGACTCTGCCGAGTTAATGATACACCACGTATTCAAGTTCGATGGTTTCCCCAAGAATGTGGTGTCTGATAGGGGTCCCCAATTCATTTCACAATTTTGGAAGGAGTTTTGCAATCTCAGAGGTGCTACCGTCAGTCTGTCATCTGGGTTTCACCCTGAAACCAACGGACAAACCGAGAGGCTGAACCAGGACCTGGAGACTGGGCTCCGATGTCTCGCTTCACGGGAGCCGCGATCCTGGTCTCAGAAACTGGTTTGGGTCGAATTCTCTCACAATTTCCTCCCCTCTGCATCCACTGGTCTATCACCTTTTCACGTTGCGCATGGTTACCAACCATTTCTATTTCCTGCCATAGCCCCAGAGTCCATAGTTCCAGCGACATTGACCTTGGTGAGACGCTGCAGGAGGACCTGGGAGCGAGACCGCTAGATGCTGCTGCGCCAGGGACGGTCCTACAAGACCGCAGCTGACCGTAGGAGAACACCGGCCACGAACTACAAAGTGGGTCAGCGAGTTTGGCTCTCCACCAAGCATATTCCACTCCGGGTGGAGTCCAGGAAGCTCACTCCCAGGTTCGTTGGGCCCTTCCCCATAACAAAGATCATCAACCCTGTCACCGTGAAGCTTAGGCTCCCAAGGTCGATCCGGGTCCACCCTGCTTTTCACGTCAGCCTGCTCAAGCCAGCCCGGGAGTCTGGCGCCGGCCGTTAAGGGGGGGACTGTCATACGTGTGTGTTCCATTTTTTGTCTTCATACACACCTGCTCCTGAGAGCATCTTCACCACCTGTGCCTCGTTCACCCTAATTACCCCTTGCATTTAACCTCGTGTCTCGTTCTTTCTCGTCGTAGTTTGTTGTACCTTGTCGTCGCGTTCTAGCATTCCTTGTTTCCACGTCAAAGACTCACAGTAAGACTAGACCCTGTTCTGATTATCGACCTCGCCTTTTTGCCTCACATTTTTGGATACTGTTGCCTTTTTTGGATTGCCTGCCTGTGTACCGACCTCTGACCGTATATTAAACCTCTCTTTTTGAAACTGTCCATTTGGTTTGGAGTCGTGCATTTTTGGGTCCTATCCTCTGTTCCGTTCATGACAAGAATGGGAGATCGTATGCCTTTTGTGCTAGAACAGTTCTGCTGTGTAACAGTGTGTAACGGGGGAGTTTGAAATGGTCCCTCTCTTTAATTTATTTTTTCTATCCATCCATCCATTCTCCATACTGCTTTTCCTGTTCAGGGTCGCAGGGTGCTGGAGCCTACCCCATCTGAATTCGGGCAAAAGGCGGATTACACCCTGAATGGGTCGCCAGTCAGTCACAGGGCACATATAGACATTGACAACCACTCGTACTCACATTCACACCGCCACTGACTGGGAAGTGAACCCAGACGGCCTGCACCGAAGTCAGGTGAATGAAGACACCATCAGTAACTTAATTTCCATCCATCCATCCATTTTCTGTATCACTAATGGCAGCTATCTTCGGGCGGGAGGCGGGGTACACCCTGAACTGGTCGTCAGCCAATCGCAGAGTAACTTAATTTATTTATTATTTTTCTTAAATATTCTGATGTTTATTGAAAATGCAGTAGGACAGAAAAGGGTTTTATGGGACAGACAGAGGGACAGAAGGTACAAGGGAAATAGGGGTGCCAAGCACAGCAGAATGCTTCTTCTCCTGTCCTTATCCTGTTCTATCTTGTCCTGTCCTTCCCTCACAGGGTGTAACACTACAGCCCCATACAACACTCATATATAATGTTTCATTGTTGTAGCTATGTAATAATTTACTTTTCTCATCCTGATTACAATTAGTGCTTTGTCTTTTGTCTTCGTTTCTCTGTCCCCTCTAGAAACTTTGTTATGTTTGACTGATCGATTCTGATTCTCAATAACCATCAATTATAATACTAAGAAACCACAGCGGCAGCATATAAACACCACTGTGACACAGTAAAACTGTTCCGGCATAAAAGGGATACAGACCCTGCATTCTGCTTGACCTAACAGTCGAACAGGACAAAAAAAAAAAAAAATAAATACATAAATCATTTTAAAAAAGGACAACCGGTTGCGGGAACGAGCATGTGAGAAGGCGCTTAGAGCGCGTAAAGTAGTATCCCCCATGAACATTGCGCCGGTAGCACCTCGCCTGCCTTCTGAACCTCTGACCTCGTCCTCGTCACCTCCCACTGCAGCAGATGAACCCATGGAACTCAGCAACACCAGGTTGGACCCTCAACGCCGTGTCACCCAGCGACATTTATTGTGGTAAATCTACCCATTTCATTTCCACATGCCCCTTGAGACCCAAAAGACCAGGCTCACCACGACATGATAATTGTATCTTGTGTCAGGAGCACCTCTCCCTTCCAGCTGTCTCTTAACCTTTCCCGCCCTGAGAAAAAGGTGATGGAATATTATATCCGTGACTCCCTGGCTTCTGGACTCATTCGGCCTTCTTCCTCTCCGTGGGGGCCAGGTTTTTCTTCGTTGAAAAAAAAGACACCACTCCTTGCCCCTGCATCGACTACCGAGGAGTCAATGACATCACTGTGGAAAACAAATCTCCACTACCCCTCATTTTGAACCCCTCTGTGACACCCAGATTGTTACCAAGTTGGACCTCCGCAATACCTATAATCTTATCCATATCAGAGAAGGAGACAAATGGAAAACCGCTCTCAATACCCCCCTCGGAGACTTCGAATACCTGGTCATGCCATTCGGATTAACCAACGTCTTCCAAACACTCATTAATGACGTCCTCCGTGACATGCTGAACCAGTTTGTTTTTGTCTACTTATACGAAATTTTCATTTTCTCCTGCTCCCCCGAAGAACACTGCAGTCATGTCCGCCAAGGCCTCCAGCGCCTCCTTGAGAACCGCCTGAATGTCAAACCGGAAAAATGTGAATTCCACCTCTCCTCCGTACACTTCCTAGGCTATATCATTGCTAAAGGTCAATTACAACCAGACCCAGCCAATTAGTTGAATTTAAATGGCTCTAAATTGACCATATGCGACCATGTGAGTGTGAATTGCTGTCTATCTTTATAACAGCAAACATGCAGAGGATAAGATGTACAAAAAAATAGATGGATTGATGATTTATCTACTCGTGGAAGTATACTTCATGTGTTTAATACCATGACTCATGCAAGGTGACTTAGAAGTGAGTTGTGAGCAAAAGGAATAGAAAAGAAGAAGAAAAATTGAGTCGATGGGCAAAAGGAGTCATAAACTGGTCCTGCCTATGAAGAAAGACATGGTACAGTAATCTCAATGTGTAATCCCTGGAGCAAAATTGATGCTTGTGACTATGAGATGATGAAACCCATCCCCTCTTGCAAAGCAAAACATTGAGCACAGAGGAAATATCAAAACAACATATTCTCAATGACAAACTGCTTTTAGATAAATTAATACAAAAAACTAAATTAAAAAAAAAAAAAACTTTCAAACGGAACCAGAGAATTTATTCTTTACACAAAAGCTTATCGCTCAAAGCTGGGCTATGGAAACCCGGCAAGTGCATCACTTATAGAAATCCATGGTCATCTATTAAAGGAGGCGGCACGGTGGACGACTGGTTAGAGCGTCAGCCTCACAGTTCTGAGGACTGGGGTTCAATCCCCAGCCCTGCCTGTGTAGAGTTTGCATGTTCTCCCCGTGGGATAGGCTCCAGCACGCCCGCGACCCTAGTGAGGAGAAGCGGCTCAGAAAATGGATGGAAGGATATATTATTTGAGGTTTAAAATTGCATTGATTCATGAAATATACACTGAGTGTTTCTCCTCCTCTCAATGGACTAGCTCAAATCAAACGTTCAAGAACAAAACAGAACAAAAATTTCATTGTCAAGTTATAATGCAATGTTAAATTTCAATAATTTAATTAATGCTAATGGCTGACACATTTTTTAATCCTATGTCTTTTTCTCAGATACATGGATGATGGTGCACACTATATTACTTTCTGGACACAGGTAACTTGTAATAAAGGGCCTTATTTACTAAAGGTTTGCGCATGCATTGTTGGAGAAGTATACGCAAAGAGATTTTAGAGAGAAATATAATTTAGCATGTGCAATGTGATTTATCAATCCTGAGATGAATTGCAGTGGCTGATTTTGCATCTTTGAATAACGTGTCTGAATGGCAGGTGTTAACCAGCAAACAAAGTGGTGCCAGCATAGCGCAAGCAAAATGAGGGGGGGGGGAGAACTTTTCTACTCGTGTATATGTTTTTTTTAAATGCAACAAACAAAAATTATCGCAACATATCGTCTACTCAGCAATGCCATTTTGTAACTTCTTCATGATCTAAGGGCTGACTTGGAGCCAGTCAAAAAAGGAGTTATGCCATATCACCGATGACAAAACTCCTTTCAACTCTGCATTTCCTTATGTGTTTTCAGTGCACTCGGACTATTGGTACTGGCCTCTCCCAGCGCAGGCTTCCAGGTGTGTTGTCCCAAGTTTGAAATGTAATGTTATACAGGATAGGTACTTGGAAAGAGTCAAATCAAGCAAATCATGCCTTCCATGTGATTGCTGACATCTCCAAAATTATCAGAGTGATCAATTTATTCTATTGTTCATCAATCACACTTCCAATTCCATCACTTCAAACTTAATTTTGTGCTTGCGGAACTCTCCCAAATGTTCTAGGGTGAATTACCATCAGCACTACCTTAAGTGCAAAACCTTCTTTTAACTACGGCAGTCTCCACAACATTTACACCTGCTGCCAACAGCCCACACAATCTTTTGGAGTGAGTGAACATGTAATTTAGCACCTGCTATTTGGGAGCTTAGTAAAAGATTGCAATCTTAGTAAATAACACACACCACACCCACCAACAGCGTTCGCAGTCTAGCACCCGCTAGTTGGGATTTGGGACAGTAACAAATTATTTGTACATCGTTACATTACAAGACTGCATTTAATTCAAAATTAATGGTATATTGCAACTTGAGTCATATTTATGGACTATGCATGAAAGCAGAAAAGTCTATTGTGTTCTGTTGTCAGTTCAAAAGCACATTTATATAATTTAAAAAGAATCAAGTAAAAACAATAAAAATGACAGCACATTTTATTTGGAGGAGAGATGGAAAAGAGTCCATTTGTTAAAAGCATTTATTTTGAGTGTCTGTCAAATGTATTAGGAGCACAAGTTGAAACTGTTCATTGCCTATTGTGCAAAAAACTTGCACTGGCCTAATACGTAGTTATGAACCCATAGTGCACTTACCAAATCAAGTGCATTCAAGCTTGCCATCAACACACACCTACACACGCACACACACACAGACACACACACACACATGCATGCACACACACACACACACACACTGTAAACATGAAGGTGAGATTTTTTTAGGAATCCCTACTTATGGGAATGAGTACTTTCACAACAACAACAAAAATTCTAAATCACATGGAAAATTGTCTACACTGATAGAGAGTAGGAAAGAAGCATTCAGATGATCAAACCCCATTTAAATATTTTTGTCCTAGTGTGTGAGTTTCACACACACACCATATTCTATTATTGATACTTTCACAAATTTAAAGTTACTCACCAGCGGAGTAGCTGTGATCTATGGCGCATGGAGCCGACGCCACAGGGGGAACCTGTCACATACGTGGTTAGGGCGAGGGCGAGTAACGCAAGGCAAGAACATGGTGGACCCAATTGCAGGGAAGCAGGGAGGCAAGGCAGGAGTGCGGGAGTCTCAAAATAATATTTAATCTTCAAAAAGGGCAAACAAGGATATTGGATAAAGCAAAACGAAACAAAGTCCCACAACAGATAACAACCAAACGAAAGTAACAAAGAAACACTTGAATATCTAAAACTCGAAACAAACTATGACCTGTGAGTAAGACGTGGAACAGATAGGGACAATGACATGTGACAACGACAACTGGCGACTATGACATGGCAAAGACGTGACAACGACAATGAACCGACAAGAACTGAAAGAAACCAGGGAACTAAATACAAACAGATAGACGAGACAACGAGGAACACCTAGACAAGACATGAGTGGCTGGAGAGAGCTGATTGGTCGACACAAAGCAGACGAGAACAGGTGGACACAACAACTTAATGAGCAGAAGACAACATGGAACACAGGAAAACATGGAACAAAACTAAACACAACCCAAACCAAAACACAGACCATGACAGAACCAAACCGAAAGTGCAGGTCAAGCTCCGGAAGAGAGGATTCCGAAAGGCCTCTCCCGTCGATTCACCTCGCAAATCTACGCTCACTACCCAACAAAATGGACAAGATTCATCGACTCACAAAGACCAGTAAAGACTGGACGTTCCGGCGCCCTGTGCTTCACAGAGACGTGGCTATGTAAACGCATTGGACCTCTGACTTCTGCATTAACCATTCATGAACAGGATGTGACATTCATCGTCAAACTACAAAAACAAAATTAAAATCAACAAAATGGCACGCCCAGACCTTGTGGCTCCATCCTGCCTCAGAGTCTGCGCGGACCAGCAAGCTCCAGTCTTCACACAGCTCTTCAATAGATCTCTGGAACTGTGTGCAGTACCTTCCTGTTTGAAACGCTCTACCATTATCCCAGTACTCAAGAAACCTGCAATGACGGGTCTGAATGACTACAGGCCTGTCGCCCTGACATCTGTGGTCATTGAAATCCTTTGAACGCATCGTGCTGGACCACCTCAAGAGCGTCACACGACCTCTGCTTTAGCCCCTGCAGTCAACATGGGACTGCACTTCATCCTAGAACACCTCGACGGTGTGGGGACCTATGTAAGGATCCTGTTCGTGGACTTCAACTCTGTGTTCAACACCATCATAACCGAACTCCTCTCCTCCAAGATTCTCCATCTCAGGGTCTCGCCTGCCATCTGCCGGTGGATTTATAGCTTTCTGACGGGCAAGACACTGCAGGTGTGGTTGGGTGACACCACCTCATCTACACCTACACCTTATCTACACGCACTATTAGTAACGTGCCCCCCCCCCCCCCCAAGGATGGGTCCTCTCTCTCTGCTACTCTTTTTCCTCTCTCTCTGCTACTCTTTTCTCTCTAGACGAACGACTGCACCTTAATACACCCGGCTGTCAAACTCCTGAAGTTTGCAGACGACAGCACAGTCATCGACCTCATCAAATACGGTGACGAGTCTGCGCATCGACAGGAAGTGGAGCGGCTGGAGCTTTGGTGCGGCCGACATAACCTGGAGCTGAACACGCTCAAGACTGTAGAGATGATCGTGGACTTCAGTAAGCATCCTTCGTCACAGCTGCGGCACATTCTGTCCAACTGCCCTGTGTCAACCATTGAAACCTTCAAGTTCCTGGGAATCACAGTCTCTCGGGCCACAAAAAAGGACAAACCCCGACTGCAACGGACAGAAAAAAATCATCGGTACCCCTCTTACCTATCCTAGAGGACTTGCATGCTGCCAGAACTAAGACAAGATCATGCAAAATCCTCTTGGACCCTGCACACCCTGGTAACCACATCTTCCAGCTCCTTGCCTCAGGTAGGCGCAATTGAACAATGCAAAGTAAAACTAGCAGACATTCCAACAGCTTCTTCCTTCTTGCCATTAAATTGCTAGAGGCTAAGAGGCTAAGTGACCGCTGTAGTGTTTTTATGTCTCAAAAGTATTTTTTGTCCAAATGGGTGTCTATTGTTGCACTAGAGCAGCTCCAACTACTGGACACAAATCCCTTGTGTGTTTTTGACATATTTGGCAAATAAAATAGGATTCTGATTCTGACAACATTCATGTGTATAAAGAAGAAATGTTGGCTTTTGGATGCAGCCTGGAAATCTATTTGAATTCCTAACACATTGAAATTGCTGCACAAAATTTGGAGTTCATATTTGACTATAACAATGTTTAAGCAGCAACAGCTGAAGATACATGGTATATGGTTTTCCACTGACAAAGCACTGTATATGAATATTTCTTTACTCTTGCATTAGCTGCTTCACACTTCAAATCAATAGGAAAACATAAAATGTGGCTTTGAAAAAATATGTTTTTTACTTTATTTTATTTAATTTGTTTAAGTATGTTGAAGTGATGGGAAGCTTGGCAACATGCCCAGAGCCAATGACAATATCCTTGACCTTTTATCAACTTTAACATGAAAATCCCCCATCGAGCCATTTCCATGTCTCCTGGGCTGTCACATGTATTGTTTAAATTACTTTGTCAAGTGAGAGCAAACCCAAACAAACAATGAAACAAAGCATTTGTATTTCCAAACTGCATTGTGGTAGGGTTTGGGTTAAGATTTGCATTGTGGTATTCCAGTTGCAACAGCCAATAGTAAATAGTGTCAGACCAACTGAACTGTCGTACAGACATTTGTTTGCTTGCTGGAGGCAAGTGGATCTGTCAGCGGTGCAAATAGAGCTATTGATGTTTTACAATAATGGTCAATTTTCACTTTCCAATCCACCTATCAGCAGTGTGTGCCTTTAGGAGGGAGGGCAAAGTTTGTGACTGCAATACATGAACAAAAAGAAAAGAATAAATCCAAGAGTCCTTTGCAGTCATTTCAACAGCAGCTTAGTCTGACAGTCTGATGTGTAGCAATACAATGATACAATGATAGTTGCAGCTTTAGCTTATGTATTTGGAGAATATCCATCCATCCATTTTCTATACCTTGCTTGCTATCTTTAGAGTTATGGGTAACTGGAGCCTGCTGAGCTGGCTTTGGGGAAGGCGGTATGCCCTGGAATGGTCGCTAGCCAATTGCAGTATTTAAAGCATACCTTTTACTTAGAGAATATGATTTCAAAGCCATTTGGTTGAGCAAACACTGACTTCTGCAAATGGGCCTGCCAGTAAGAACATACCAAGCATAGCTGAGTTGTTATAAACAAGGGTTAAACTATTCATTCATTCATTCATTTTCCGTATCGCTTCTCCTCACTAGGGTCGCAGGCGTTCTGGAGCCTATCCCAGCTATCTTCGGACGAGAGGCGGGGTACACCCTGAACTGGTCGCTAGCCAACCGCAGGGCACATATAAACAAACAACCATTCACACTCATATTCACACCTAGCCACATGTAAAACAATGCTTTAGTTATTGTATACAATAGGACTTGGCTGTGGTCCATCACATGCACTGCGTATACTGTATTTGTAGTTTATTTGTGTCCACCTATTCATTACAATTATTCCATTATTTTGCTTTGTTAGTTCAAGAAAAGTGGCACGGTGGCCAACTGCTTAGAGCGTCAGCCTCACATTTCTGAGAACCCGGGTTCAATCCCTGGCCCCGCCTGTGTGGAGTTTGCATGTTCTCCCCGTGCCTGCGTGGGGTTTCTCCGGGCACTCTGGTTTCCTCACACATGCCAAAAACATGCATTAATTGGAGACTCTAAATTGCCCGTAGGTGTGACTGTGAGTGCGAATGGTTGTGGTGGTTTGTATGTGCCCTGCGATTGGCTGGCAACCAGTTCGGGGTGTACCCCGCCTCCTGCCCGATGATAGCTGGGATAGGGTCCAGTACGCCCGCGACCCTAGTGAGGAAAAGCGGCTCAGAAAATGGATGGATGGATAGTTCAAGAAACCCATTTATTTTACAGTAAGTATAATCTGACACCAGATGGCCATGACAGCATGTTCTTTCTAATCCTGTATGAGTCCGAATTTTTGTTCAGTGTAAATGAATAGGCATGGTACTGATTGATCCTTTATAATTCTGACAGTTTAGTGGCATTTATTGTTGATTAATCATGTCATCAATTGAGTCATAATAGAGTGAATTTTGGAGATTTAGTTTTTTTGTCCGAACAAAAAGACATCAGCTAAAGCGTACACCACATCCAGGGAGACATGCACTATGGCAGTGGTTCTCAACTGTTGTCACCCTGGGACCCACATTTTGGCATTATTACAATTGTTTTATATAAATTAAAAACACCAAGAAAGTGTTTTCTTAAATTAAAAAAAAACACACATTTACAGTATATTACAGTTTTAAAGCCAGTTTAAATTAGTTTGATGTACCGCCAAAATTATATTGGTAGCCATAACATCCGCTAACCAGAGGCTGAGCTGCACTGTATTTGTTTACAGAGTAAGGTGGTAGGAAGATGGCGAGCCACTTCCTGTTGCTTACCGACTATATTCTGTGTGGGAACTTAGTCCACCTCTGCACTGCACCGGGAAAATCAAAATATGAATATATGTAATTCTTTAAAAGCTGCCCGCGACCCACTCAAAATGGGTCCGTAACCCATTTTTGGGTTACGGACTCACCAGTTCAGCACGTACCTACAGTACCTAAGTAAACGTGTTTTCTGTTATTTGGATGTCTTGTCATCTGCCACCATGCCCGTGGTGTTGTGAGGCAGGGGCGAACCAAGCCCATTGCCAGTAGAATGGCCACTTCCTCATTCTTTACAACCTGACTGTTTATTATCAGTATAGCGTGCAATTGGCCATCAAATTATGCCCACAACTCGAAAAAAATAAATATACCCTGACGTGTAATGTGTTTTGTGTTATTTGGGGTATCTGTCTTGTCATCTGCCACGACTAGAGTTGCGATGCGAGCCAGCGGCCGGATGGGATCCGAACCAGATGATATCCGCTGCCCCGTGGCACATTAGCCCGAATGCGCTTCGAGAAGGTAAAACAGCATTATGGCCGTCATCCTCACAATTGCCCAACCGCACTTCGAGGGAGCGAGGAAGGAGGAAATGCATCCACAGGGACCGCTTCGCGCCGCGCGCTGTTGCTGCCTTTAGGCGGCCACAAAAGCATGTTGTCCCACTGAATTTCAATGGAGGCAAAATTCTCCGTCGCTGGAAATTCCGCTTATGAGCTATGAGAGACGCTGAAAGCAGCTGAAAGGTCCAGGGAGGAGGGATTTTCAGAGCTCTCAGCGACACGCCCATAGCGTGTGGAAGCTGAAAGAATGTCTCAATTCTTGACCATTTTGAAGCCTGATTTTACATAGCTTGCGCTTTTGTTCCCCATTCAATTATTGTCCAACTTGTCAACAAGAGTCTTTTCTCTTATGTGTCAAATGTACAATATATTTTTGCTCATTTTGTGGGGTCTTTAAAGCAAGACATTTTACTAACAAATACTTCTATGGAGGGAGATGCGGCAGCCAAAACTTTCCTGTTCAATAGATAGTTTTCAAATAATCAAATTCGATTTTTCATTAGCTGAACTATGGCATGTCATTATTTCTGAATAGTACAGGGAGTAAGGATTCAATTCTGATTCTGAAATCATTCGTTACTGTCAACACGAATAACGAATCAGGATTTAGAGGGCGAGTCCGAGGCCTACGACCTACCTAGCTACCTACCTACCTAAAACAACACTTTTTTTTACCTGCTAAAGTATATTTTCATGATACTACAGCACAACTAGCAAGACAGGAATAGTTTTACAACTCTATTTGTCGAGTAGAATGTTTTGCCAGATGTTTGAGCATACACATGCATTGGTTGGATGTTAAGAAGCTGTTTGGACCCCAAATTAAGTAAATACTTGGAAGGATTAATGAGTAATTGACAAGACCGCCAACACTCAGACTTAATGGAGTCAAGTCATCAATCACAGGGATTAGCTAGAGAAAAACATCCAGAATACTCATTTTCTCTAATCCTCAAATTCTCCCAATCCATCTATCCCTCTGTTTCTCTCATTAATTTGAATTAATGCGCTGGAACACCTGAACAGACACACATAGCACACAAGCAAGATAATATGAGCAAATTCAAATTGAGTCATGAATAGATCCTTTCCTTTCTTCACATTAAAGAAATGTAATGAGACATACTGTAGTTTTGCAACACCCTTGTGTACGAATATGGGTGGTGAGCATTGTAAAAATGTGGGGTGATGTTCTATAAATATATATTTATAAATATTGCTGATATGGTTTTACTTAGTACTGCAGTAAACCACATAAATGACAGTGTCCTCAACCCCAACACTGAACTAAGTAAAATTGTTCAAACAGAAAAAAAAAAACTGTAATCTTATTTGCTGACGGGGCAATAGCTTAATCTACCCTCAACTTGTTATAGTGCACTAGCTCATTAATCAAACTGGTCTCCTATTGTGTCCCTACTCCCTCTATTGAACGGCATATCCCTCAGCAGTTGTGATTTACAATACCACCTCCAGATGCCAGAAATGTTTCACTGTCATTTACACTGCCTGGAAGTAGTTGAGGAAAAATAGAACATAGACAACATAGAAAAATTTACATCTCAGTCTGTGTTTAATGGCCCTTTGCATACTTATGTTACATAAACATCTGTTTCGTATTGTGAAACTTGGAATAGGCCTAACTTGTAGACCCATTCATATTTTAGAAACAATTCCATGGATAGTCTTCAATTTTCTTCCATTCGAGAGATACTATGGAAGATTTTGAGCATAAAATATTCTCGTCCTGTATCTTTGAGCGTGATATCGAATTGAAAAAAATATAGACTGACATTGTTTAGTGTTTACTTCCAAATGTAACCTGGAAGCATGATTAACTAGGATGTTACCAGAGGTTGTTAAATCTGTTAAGATAGTGTTGACTCACCCCTTATTACCCGCTGAATGTACTGTTAACTCAATGAGTTGTGTGTGTCCTATACTACGGCTCCCTATAAGGAGATGTTATAATTATGACATCCGCATGATACCTCAGACATTTTTCCAATGACTTCAATAGGAAGTCTGAATACAAAGTGGCTGCAAACAAATGAGTACTTTTAATGGATTATTGTAAGCAATAGAAACAGATGCCAATGGCAATTAACTGCAGGTTTCACACAATTACATTAACATCCATAATATTCATTCACAGAGACTGTAAAGGCCGGATTTTAACACTGGTCCTCAGAACTGTGAGGCAGATGTGTTAACCAGTAACCACCGTGCCTCCTTGAGTAAATGTAACAGAGTAAATGTAGATCGTTACTACATACAGATCGTACTATACAGTACTTACAAATTTGTGTGTGCGAGGTTCGAAAGGCAGCTGAGCCTTAAAATGTGTGGTATCTGGTATGGGAGGAACCTTTCATTGCTGAGAGGTGTGTTCATTAGTTTTTCATCAATGTCAGGGGAGAAGGCCAATACCCATACTTTGGTTTATGACTTGGCGAGTCACTTTCTAGATATTCTCACAAGCTTTGAATATGAATGCACCACAGTTGTCTTTTTTTAGGGTCATTCAGAATAAGAATCAAAATCTTCTTATTTGCCAAGTATGTCAAAAACACACAAGGAATTTATCTCCAGTAGTTGGAGCCACTCTAGTACGACAACAGACAGCCACTTTGACAAAAAATACTATTACGATATAAAACACACTATGGAGAGTCATTGAGCAATGAAAGGTTACCAATAATGTGGTAATGCTGATACAATGACAATTGTGCAAATGATTCAACGTCCTCAAGCAATTTAGAGGAGTTTGAAGTGACTAGAAGTGCAATAATCTGGTACAGTGACAATTGACAATTGTGCAAATGGTGCAGAGTCTTCAAGAAATTTAAGCAGTTTAAAGTGACTAGTAGTGCAATAATCTGGAACAGTGGGAATTGTGCAAACGGTGTAGATAGTTTTCAAGCACATGAGTGGCCAGTATTAGTCAACAACAGATATGCAAATTATACACAGTGACGAGACTAATATAGTGAGTGCAAATATAATGTAGTAGTGTCTCAACAGAGATGTGCAAAATTGGCAGCATGTTATAATGGAATTGTAAATCAACTGTTTAAGTGGTTGATGGCGAGAGGGAAGAAGAGCTGTTGGAATGTCTGCTGGTTTTGATTTGCATTGTTCGATAGCAGCTACCTGTTGGAAGGAGCTGGAAGAGGTGGTGACCAGCATGTGGAGGGTCCAAGAGGACTTTGCATGCTCTTAGTTCCGACAGCGTGCAAGTCTTCAAGAGTGGGTTACCGACGATTGTTTCGGCTGTCCTGACTGTCTGTTGCAGTCAGAGTTTTTTCCTTTTTCGTAGCAGTACTAAACCAGACTGTAATGGATGAATACAGGACTGATTCAATGACTGCTGTGTAGAACTGCCTCAACAGCATCAGTGGCAGACCTTGCTTTCTCAGAAGCCGCAGCAAGTACATCCTCTGCTGGGCCTTTTTGAGGATGGAGCTGATATTGGTCTTCCACTTCAGGTCCTATAGTTTCCAGGAACTTAAAGGTCTCCACGATTGACACAGGGTAGTTGGACAGCGTGAGGGCCAGCTGTGGCAAAGAATGTTTCCTGAAATCCACAATCATCTGGACAGTCTTGAGCGTGTTCAGCTCCAGGTTGTCTTGCTTGCTCCAAAGCTCCAGCCACTCCACTTCCTGTCGATTTCCAGACTCATCACCATCTCTGATGAGGTCGATGAGTGTGGTGTCTTCTGCAAACTTCCGGAGTTTGACAGCCAGGTGCATTGAGGTGCAGTCGTTCGTGTAAAGAGAAAAGAGCAGCAGCGAGAGAGGACGCATCCTTGGGGGGCCCCGGTGCTGATAGTGCGTGTGGATGAGGTGGTGTCCCCCAGCCTCACCTGCAGTGTCCTGCCCGTCAGAAAGCTGTAAATCCACCAGCAGATGGCAGGCGAGATGCTGAGCTGGTCAAGCTTGGAAGAGAGGAGTTTGGGAATGATGGTGTTGAATGCAGAGCTGAAGTCTACAAACAGGAACCCCGTGTAGGTCCCTTATCCGTCGAGGTGTCCACAGACCTGTTCGCTTGATGGGCAAACTGCAGAGGGTCCAGCAGGGGTACTGTGACGCTCTTGAGGTGGTCCAGCACTCAACGTTCAAAGGACCTCATTACCACAGATGTCAGGGCAACAGGCCTGTTGTCATTCAAACCAGAGATTGTAGGTTTCTTGGGGATTGAGATGATGGTGGAGCGTTTGAAACAGGATGGTACTTCAAACAGTTCCAGAGATCTATTGAAGATATGTGGGAAGACTGGAGTGAGCTGGTCCACGCAGACTTTGAGGCAGGATGGGGACACAAGTTCTGGGGCAGCTGCTTTGTTGATCTTTTGTTGTTTGAAGATGCGTCTCACATCATGTTAATGGATGGTAAAGGCAGAAGGGGGAGTCAGTAATGTTGGTCGTCGATGGTGTCGCTGGGTGGGTGTGGGGCGTGAAAGTGTCCTTTACAAATCTGCAGTAGAAGGTCTTCAATTGTTATTGTTTATTGTTCTCCGCTTGGGGGATGGTCGCTTGTAGTTGGTTAGCGATTGTAATCCACACCGAACTGAAGTCGTGAGCAACAAACTGGTTTTTCATCTTTTCTGCATAATTTCTCTTGGCGATGTTAATTTCCTTTGTCATACAGTAGCAGCGGCCTAGAAAGTTGAGTTTTGCTTTGTTAAAGCCCCCAAGAATAATGACGGGTGAATGTAGTTGTTTTTTTACTAATTTGTTTACCTGGTCAGCCAGCGTTTGCAGTGCGGCGTTCGTGTTAGCCTGGGGGGGGGGGAATGTAAACACCGGTAAGAATGAATGAAGCAAACTTGTGCGGCAAGTACAATGAGTTACAGTTTAAAAACAGCGACTCCAAGTTTGGGCTGCAGTGTGTGTTGAGCTCCGTGATGCCGGTACATCATTTTTCATTGATATAGAAGCATATTCCGCCACCTTTTGTTTTCCTGGATAGCGCCGTTTCGCAAGCCGCTCGGTGAAGCATTACGGCACCATCGGGGATGCATTTACAAAGCCATTTCTCTACGAAGCACAGGGCAGCGGAACGTCCAAAGTCTCTACTGGTCTTTGTGCGAAGATGAAGCTCATCCATTTTGTTGGGTAGAGAGCGTAGATTTCCGAGGTGAATCAATGGGAGCAGCATTTGGAATCCTGCTAAAAGAGATTAATTTATACTCCGGCACGCTTCCCTCTGTGGCATCGTCTTTGCTTCCTCCATGCTCTATAGACCACAGCGTCTCTGCCGATAAGTAACTCCGAAAAAGTCTGTGTGGATTTGTGAAAGTTGGTGAGAGAAAGTCTGGAGCAGACTCCCTAATTTGAGAAAGTCTTCCCCTGAGTAAGTAACTCACGTAATGTCTCCGAAGAGGAACGAAAAAGACAAACTTAGACAGTACTAGAGAGCGTGTTAACGAGGCAACCACTTGGGTAGGCGCCATCTTGGCATTCAGGTTCATTTCGTCCCTTTAAATCACAAATAAGTATAATAAGTATAATAATAAATAAGCAATGCTTAATGAATAAAAATGTTTTAACCAGCATCTCATAATATAACTCAACTATTTACATGATGTTGATATCTATTATGAAAGCTAATGAAAAGAGAGAATGATCTCTTCCTGATTGGTACAGGTTGGAAACTTATTTGCGCTGTGTAGTGACTGTAAATACTATACTGTAATAACTAACGTACTAGCATAGCCTTGTAAAAAGTTACCAATGTGTTATAATAACTTATTATTTTTTTAACAATATATATTTCTTAAGAAATCTGAACAACCCTCCTTGAGCCATCACCTTATTGTGGTGGAGGGGTTTGTGTGTCTCAATGAGTTGAGTTGTCTGGGTCTTTATCCCCCTGGCAGGGTCACCCATGGCAAACAGGTCCTAGGTGAGGGACCAGACAAAGCACGGCTCAAAGACCCCTTATAATGACGACAAAAAATGGACACAGGTTTCCCTTGGCCGGACGCGGGTCACCGGGGCCCCCCTCTGGAGCCAGGCCTGGAGGTGGGGCTCGAAGGCGAGCGCCTGGTGGCCGGGCCTGCACCCATGGGGCCCGACCGGGCACAACCCGAAAGGGTAACGTGGGTCCCCCTTCCCATGGGCTCACCACCTGTGGGAGGGGCCATAGGGGTCAGGTGCAGTGCGAGCTGGGCGGTGGCCGAAGGCGATCCGATCCCCGGCTACAGAAGCTGGCTCTAGGGACGTGGAATGTCACCTCTCTAGCAAGGAAGGAGCCCGAGATGGTGTGTGAGGTCGAGAAGTTCTGACTAGATATAGTCAGACTCGCCTCCACGCACAGCTTGGGCTCTGGAACCAGTCCTCTCGAGAGTGGTTGGATTCTCTTCCACACTGGAGTTGCCCGCAGTGAGAGGCGCCAAGCAGGTGTGGGTATATTTATTGCTCCCCGGCTCGGCGCCTGTACGTTGGGGTTCACCCCGGTGGACGAGAGGGTAGCTTCCCTCCACCTTCGGGTGGGGGGGACGGGTCCTGACTGTTGTTTGTGCCTATGCACCAAACAGCAGTTCAGAGTACCCACCCCTTTTGGAGTCCTTGGAGGGGGTGCTGGAGAGCGCTCCCGCTGGGGACTCCATCGTTCTGCTGGGGGACTTCAATGCTCACGTGGGGAATGACAGTGAGACCTGGAAGGGCGTGATTGGGAGGAACACCCCCCCGATCAGAACCCGAGCGGTGTTTTGTTATTGGACTTCTGTGCTCATCACGGATTGTCCATAAGAACACCATGTTCAAGCATAAGGGTGTCCACACGTGCACTTGGCACCAGGACACCCTAGGTCGCAGTTCGATGATCGACATTGTGGTCGTGTCATCGGACTTGCGGTCGCATGTCTTGGACACTCGGGTGAAGACAGGGGCGGAGCAGTCAATTGATCACCACCTGGTGGTGAGTTGGCTCCAATGGTGGGGGAAGATGCCGATCCAACGTGGCAGGCCCAAATGTATTGTGAGGGTCTACTGGGAACATCTGGCGGAATCTTCTGTCAGAAGGAGTTTCAACTCCCACCTCAGACAGAACTTTGCTCATGTTCCGGGGGAGGCAGGGGACATGGAATTCGAGCCGACCATGTTCCGCGCCTCCATTGCTGAGGCGGCTGACCAGAGCTGTGGCCGTAAGGTGGTCGGTGCCTGTCATGGGGGATATCCCCGAACCCATTGGTGGACACCAACAGTGTGGGATGCCGTCAAGCTGAAAAAGGAGTCCTATCGGGCCTTTTTGGCCTGTGGGACTCCTGAGGCAGCCGATGGGTACCGGCTGGCCAAGCGGAATGCAGCTTTGGTGGTCACTGAAGCAAAAACTCGGGCATGGGAGGAGTTCGGTGAGGCCATGGAAAAAGACTTCCGGACGGCTTCGAGGAAGTTCTGGTCCACCAGTCGCCGTCTCAGGAGGGGGAAGCAGTGAACCATCAACACTGTGTATAGTGGGGATGGGGCGCTGCTGACTTCGACTCGGGACGTTGTGAGCCGGTGGGGAGAATACTTCGAAGACCTCCTCAATTCCACCGACATGCCTTCCCATGAGGGAGCAGAGTCTGGGATCTCTGAGGCGGGCAGTCCTATCTCTGGGGTTGAGGTCACCGATGTGGTTAAAAAGCTCCTCGGTTGCAGGGCCCCGGGGGTGGATGAGATTCGCCCGGAGAACCTCAAGGCTCTGGATGTTGTCGGGCTGTCCTGGTTAACACGCCTCTGCAACAACGCGTGGACATCAGGGACAGTGCCTCTGGATTGGCAGACTGGGGTGGTGGTCCCCCTTTTTAAGAAAGGGGACCGGTGGGTGTGTTCCAACTATAGGGGGATCACACTCCTCAGCCTCCCTGGTAAGGTCTATTCAGGGGTGCTGGAGAGGAGGGTCCGTCTGGAAGTTGAATCTCAGATTTAGGAGGAGCAGTGTGGTTTTCGTGCTGGCCATGTAACAGTGGACCAGCTCTACACGCTTGGCAGGGTCCTCGAGGGTGCATGGGAATTTGCCAAACCAGTCTACATGTGTTTTGTGGACTTGGAGAAGGCGTTCGACCCTGTCCCTCGGGGGTTCCTGTGGGGGGTGCTTCGGGAGTATGGGGTACCAAACCCCCTGATACGGGCGGTTCGGTCCCTGTACGACCAGAGTCAGAGTTTGCCCTCTCCAGGTCGGGGATGAGATCCTGCCCCAAGTGGAGGAGTTCAAGTATCTTGGGGTCTTGTTCACGAGTGAGGGAAGAATGGAACGGGAGATCGACAGGTGGATCGGTGCAGCGTCTGCAGTGATGCGGACTTTGTATCGATACGTTGTGGTAAAGAAGGAGCTAAGCTGAAAGGCGAAGCTCTCGATTTACCGCGATTTACATGTTCTCCCGTGCCTGCGTGGGTTTTCTCCGGGTACTCTGGTTTCCTCCCACATCCTCAAAACATGCATGCTTGGTTAATTGAAGATTCTAAATTGGCCTTAGGTGTGAATGTGAGTGTGTTGTTTGTTTAGATGTGTCCTGCGATTGGCTGGCGTCCAGTTCAGGATGTAACTCTCACCCAAAGATAGCTGGGATCGGCTCCAGCACACCCACGACCCTCGTGAGGATAACCAGATCGGAAGATGAATGAATGAATGAATTAAGACTTCATGCTAAATGTGGGTGTGACAGCAAACACCCTTTCTCGGGTGCATAGTTGCACCTGCCGCAAGACAGAAAACAACTGACGAATAAATAAATATTGAATTTAAAGATTTGCTATGCATGCAAGCTTATATAGATGTACACTGTTCAAAAATAAATAAATAAATATCTGTTGAATAGCTGGACTGAAGTGCGTATTGTGCCTAGTATTTGCAAATGGATAAAAGGAAACCTATGGGAACCAGTGCTTGAAGGAGCCACTAAAATTTAACGACGCTAAGATATTTGTTTTACAGGTGGTTGTGAGTAGAGGTGGTCATGTACAGTATGTGGCCTCAGGGAGATATGAGACAAGTTGTGGTAACCTCACTGTGTGCCATCATATGTTGTGTTGTCACAAGCTTCTTACGCCACACATTATCACCAAGGGACATTTTCGGTGAATGACTGGTTAGAGCGTCTGCCTCACAGTTCTGAGGACCGGGGTTCAATCCCCAGCCCCGCCTGTGTGGAGTTTGCATGTTCTCCCCGTGCCTGCGTGGGTTTTCTCCGGGCACTCCGGTTTCCTCCCACATCCCAAAAACATGCACGGTAGGTTAATTGTGGAAATTGCCCGTAGGTGTGACTGTGATTGTGAATGGTTGTTTGTTTATATGTGGCCTGCGATTGGTTGGCAACCAGTTCAGGGTGTACCCCGCCTCTTGCCCGATGATAGCTGGGATAGGCTCCAGCACTCCCGCGACCCTTGTGAGGATAAGCAGCTCAGAAAATGGATGGATGGATGAATGGATATGTATCATACTGTGGAACTTCTGAAGTTGAATGAGTCACCAAATTCAACCAAAGACGAACAATATGATTATAAAGTTGTATGAAGATGCTGTGCCCAAATTGAGACATCGGCATACAGTATCTAACAAAACCTCAATAAACGTCTAAGGATGAAAAACTCCACAAGTGATGCTGTTTTAATTATTGCTTGTCTTTTTATTGACTTACTTTAAATGGCACCACAGAAGCATACCAGCAATGAGAAAAACATACAGAACATTATGATTAATGAAAACTATAGAAATAAAAAATATAAAAACTGCCATGGAAAAAGATACTGCATATACCTGTTTCCTCAGGACAATGGGGCAAATTTGACAATAATAATAATAATAATAATAATAATGAATAATAATAATAATAATAATAGAATGGCCTGACACTAAAAGTGGATTACATGAGGTAATCATTCCCCGTCACTTCCCCTTATACTCCCACCACTGTTTGGTGGGAGTATAAGACTGTAAGACTGCAAATTGATTTTTGATTGTTTTTGTTTTATTTTAGCAATGACGTAATGAACAAGTTTACACGCAGCGTAAGAATACGTTATCATGCGACACAAGGAGGCACGCTCAGGTAGCGCCGTATTGTACTTACTGGTTTATATGTTTGTATGTGCCCTGCGATTGGCTGGCAACCAGTTCAGGGTGTACCCCGCCTCCTGCCCGATGTTAGCTGGGATAGCCTCCAGCACTCCCGCGACCCGAGTGAGGATAAGCGGCTCAGAAAATGGATGGATGGATGGACCTAGAAGTGTTTTTATAAAAATATATTTTGACTTTACTACTGCATTAGCATAGGCTAGTGATAGACATGGAAAATATTGGGGATTCATCGCTGCTGTAAGAAAATGAACTTCATCACTTCACCTTTATTCAAAAAAATTGGCTGTATAATAAAGGTCTAACCCATGAAAACGGAATATCCCAAATTCCATTAGTTCCTATGGAAAATCTGAAACATTTGCAGGACGAGCAGTGTCATGCAATGAAATGTGTTTGCCTTACCGATTTTGCTATGATGTCCAATAGTGGAGGTATACTGTTATGCTTCCTCACAATATGTTATGTACTATGTAACATATTTTAAGCAAGACTATACGACAATCTGGCACTTAGAAGATTTGACCTTGTTACAGGGAGGCTTCGTCATGTGGTTATATATTTTTTAATAAAAACAATTTGCAAGGACAAAAACATACAAATATGTGGGAGAGAGAAGTGTCTGTATCATTTTATATTCCTCAAAAAGCTTGCTTGTGTTTAGCAACATTGTTTGTCAGAGCAAAAGACAATCCACAAGGACTCACAGCTGTGAAGTGCAGCCTCTGCATAATTTCTGCATTAACATTGCACCATTTTCTGTCCGAAACTTCACATCACATCCATAATCTCAATAAGGTACTGATAAAAAAATAAAATATAATATATATATATATATATATATATATATATATATATATATAGTAGCTGCGAACCTCTACTAAAAATTCAACAATTATTCAAAAACAACCAGCTTTTCGCTGTCATTTTACTCCACAGGAAGGAATCAGAGAGCTGCATTAGTTAAATCTCCTCAAAAACAGCAGGAACAGCCAAAGCATACACACGGATTCAGCTAATAAATAAGCCTTTTCATCCAATGCCAAGAATGTCATCACAGTTTGCTTGATGCATTTTCTGCTGAACAATCAAGGAAACATGGAGCGCAGTGGCAGGGAAAAGCAGCATTGTAAAATCAAAAACGTTAAGAAACAGATCACTAAGAAACCCTCCATTGATTTTTAAATTGAGCAAAGGTTTAACTGATTTAAAGAGTTGTGTTCTTGTGTGGTTGAAAAACAGTGGAGCGAGCTCTGACTATTGTCCCTGGGAGATGTTTATGAACCTTAACAAATGCCATATTCCTGTAACTGTTGGTCATGAATATAAGGAGGTAGTTAATTTGGGAGTAATACAGTGTCCACATTCTTAATCCCACATTAAAACTATTTTAGGAATGAGACAATGATAAAGGACATTGGTATTGCAGTATAGTGGTTTACCTAGTTCACTTGCGCAACTGGCATGGGGGTTTCTCACACTTAATGCCCAATAAATAACTGGCAACTAGTCCAGCACGTAAATTCTCTTTTGACCCCAAGTCAGCCAGAACACTGAAAAAAAAGTCCTTTGAATTTACTTAATTCGAAACATGTATAACTCCATCCATCCATTTTCTGAGCCGCTTCTCCTCACTAGGGTCGCGGGCGTGCTGGAGCCTATCCCAGCTGTCATCGGGCAGGAGGCGGGGTACACCCTGAACCTGTTGCCAGCCAATCGCAGGGCACATACAAACAAACAACCATCCACATTCACATTCACACCTACAGGCAATTTAGAGTCTCCAATTAATGCATGTTTTTGGGATGTGGGAGGAAACCGGAGTGCCCGGAGAAAACCCACACAGGCATGGGGAGAACATGCAAACTCCACACAGGCGGGGACGGGGACTGAACCCGGGTCCTCGGAACTGTGAGGCTGACGCTCTAACCAGTCGTCCACCATGCCGCAACATGTATAACTGTTGCACATAATTAAAATGTGTTAAAGTGGCATGTATTGTTAGGTTATTTTCAAGGAAAATAATTGGACATTATGTTAATTTACCTCATTTTTATCAACTGAAATAAAGTACTCTTTCTTTCAGTGAATAGGCACCAGCCAACAGAGATGGGAAGTCACACATGTGACATGTCTCTGAAGTCCTTTTGTTTGGGCAAGTAAAGTTAACTCACACGTTTTTGGAAGTCAAGCCATGTGATAAGTCAAGCCAAGTCAAGTCACCTTATTAATAGTCTTACCTGCAGAATCAGGTCTGTATAAAGAGAGATGACCATCATAACACAACTTCAATAACCATCATGTAGTTTATTACCTGAGTGTCAATATAAAACTTGTTTTACACTCTAAACAACTCCAGCTTGTCCCAAAAAAACTGATAACACTGTTTGTTTGCAGAAAATCTCAAAAGGTCATTTTCTTCTTACAAGTTGTTCCATTTGCAAGATGTCAGATTTGAGAGGGTCTTGAAAGGGGTCTGTGAGCCGAACATGATGTCACCTCACCTCTTTCTGTTTTACATCACACTTGAGGATTTAAAAAGACGAAAATGCGCATCCCTCTTGCTCCAGCCGTCACGTTGATGTCGGTTGATATGAGAGTGCCTGCTTCTCCGTAGCCAAGGGTGTGACTGTTTGACAAGCTAATTCTCCAATCATGACATTGCTATTCCAACCATACGCTCGCATACCAACATGTTAGACCATAGCCCCATTAATTTAACATTTCATCTCTACAATGAATGTATAAAATGTACAACAATCTGTCATTATCTTTCAAGTCAAGTCCTGAGTCTTTAACTCCCAAGTCCAAGTCAAGTCTCGTTTTTGTGAAGTCAAGTCACATCATCAAAACAGTGACTTGAGTCCACTCAAGTCCACATGTAATAAAAGACGCAAAACATTAATAAGGTGGGTAAGAAGCTGAATGAAAATACTACCTTTTTTTTTTTTTTTTTTAAACAATGTGTTCATGTTGTATAGCTTATTAGAGAAGGTGGCGTTTAAATTATTAATTGCTTTTAAACCCATTGATTGGTCAACTTCCTTGAGCTGAAAGGATTTATCATCAACAGTAATTACAGTGCTACTGTTATTACAGTTTTTCTGAGAGAAATTCATGGTAAGATCTTTAACAGACTGGATAAATAATTGACAAAATTTATTGCCAACTTTTTGCATCCATGATAATACTGTCTCCTACTTTCAGTGGCAGCCTTTGGTTTAATTAGACCATTTAGTTGTTTCCAGATTATGCTCTTTTAGCTTCAGATAGGAATTTAATGTAATACTTTGGTTCCAGAGTACGATGTTCTTTGACTACTTGATTCCTCAGCTCTTTGAATAATCAGTGTCAAGTTTGGTTTTAAAGAAAGATTTTTAAAGGTCCCGTATTTTTCCAAACCAACATTTAATAGTATTTGGGATGTAATATTGTCTCTACGGTGCCTCAGTAAACATGTGAAATATGAATTAAAATCATCCACGGATTCCTGAGTTGCAGACATTTTTCTGCGAGTGTGGGTGGGTCTTTTACACAGAAGCAACCAATCAGAGAAAAAAAGGGGGTGGTCTTAGTCTAACATAGACAAAGCGGATACAAAATTGGGTGAAATAGCAGTAGCTTTGAGTGGGGCCTTTTCTGGACACTCATATAACGAAACCGAGGTCTTTTTTTAAATGTAATTGACACTCTTATACTAAGTCCATGTTAGAGAGTCACTCTATGAAGGTCTAAATAACCAAAATTCTGGACCTTTGAGAGCATAATCTCTTTTCTTCATTAGTTGACGCACTGTGTTGTTTCGCCACAGGAGCAGGATTTTTCTTTTTGACCTATTAAATTGTGTAATGAACTTGTCAAAAATACAACCGATGCTGGAAATCATTTTATTGCAGCACTCATTTGCATTTTCATATTGTAAAACCTCATGCCAGCTACAGATCACAATTAATGGTCGAACTCACTTAGGTCCTTTTGGGGGATTTCAGGTTTAACCTCCCAAAGATTGTCATTATAGCAAATCCAGTTTCTTGGTGAGTTTTCTTGTAACTAGTACCATGTTATGATCAGACAGGCCACAAACCATATTGTACGTGTTTGTGACTTGATCAGGTTTATTTACAAATATCCATCAATCCATCCATCCATTCTCAATACCGCTTATCCTGTTCAGGGTCGCGGGGCGCTGGAGCCTATCCCAGCTGACTTCAGGTGAAAGTATACACAGCGACAACCATTTGCACTCACATTCACACCATCACTGGAAGGTAACTGAACCCATGCTGTCCACACCAAAGTCAGGCGAATGTACCACTATACCATCAGTGACTTATTTGCAAATATCGAATCTATTTGCATTTGAGTGTTTCTTGTCTGACGAGTGGGTCCATTAATCATTTGATTAAACTCACAGTTTTGAGTTAGCTCTTTGAATTATTTTCTGTTACATTTGTCCAGCCAGTTTATGTTGAAATCCCCCAAAATAAGCAACTCCTTATTAGGCCACAAGCCTTTAACCAGAAACTGTAGTTCTGGTAAAAGCTTGAGGCACAAATAGAATGTGGGTTATACACTACATGAATGTTGAATTCCATATGTGGAGATTGCGATACATTTATACATTTATTCATTTATTCATGCCTTGGAAAGTGTTTTGTACAACCCCAATTCCAATGAAGTTGGGACGTTGTGTTAAACATAAATAAGAACAGAATACAATGATTTGCAAATCATGTTCAACCTATATTTAATTGAATACACTACAAAGACAAGATATTTAAAGTTAAAACTGATAAACTTTATTGTTTTTAGCAAATAATCATTAACTTTGAATTTTATGGCTGCAACACGTTCCAAAAAAGCTGGGACAGGGTCATGTTTACCACTGTGTTACATCACCTTTTCTTTTAACAACATTCAATAAACGTTTGGGAACTGAGGACACTAATTGTTGAAGCTTTGTAGGTGGAACTCTTTCCCATTCTTGCTTGATGTACAGCTTCAGCTGTTCAACAGTCCGGGTTCTCTGTTTCAACTTTGAGCCTGAGTCTTCAGAATTGTGAGGCAGACATGTTAACCAGTTACCCACAGTGCCGCCATATATATACACACACACACACACATCACATCACATCACATTGCAACATAATTTGTCCTAATCTGTGGAAAAACAACTATCTCAGGATCCCAAGTCCTCGGATACGTTGTGTGTAAAAAAAAAAAAAAAAGAAAAGAAAAAAAAAAGGCAAAATCTGTCAAATACATGTGCTACCCCTGTTTAACATTCACCTCTGTATCCTGGATTAGAAATTCTGAGAAGGCAGCACTGCAGTATCCTCCTCAGGGCAGCCAGATCCTGTCAAACAACTCCTCTAGCGTCCTGCTGTGTTTCTGTGTCTCATGAGCCGCTATCTCACCACAACAAAACGCTGTTTGTCTTCATGTTTCTTGCACTCAGTAAGGCAGAAAATTAACTCCGGAGGCAACAACACATCAGCAGAAGCTTTATTAATGTTACTCTATCAGTCATCAGCTGTCTCTTTATTTACAGACATACTGAAAAAGTTATCTATTTTTTTTTAACGTTTTTTTTGTAGCACTCCAAGATGCCATAAGATGGCGCCAAAGCTCTGGCTAATAGGAAAGTAGTAATTAGTGTCAAGGATGTACTGTATGTTGAATTGATACAACTTGACAGGGAGACTAACATCTTTGTATGTTGGGAGGTGCTAAATTTAGCCTGGATTGTTTGTGGAAGTTAATTACTATCAATATGAGACAATTTGGATGTACACCTTTTTCTTTCTAATACATTGCCAAGGTATCAGATCGGGTCTCCGTATCGGCAGATACTTAAAATCAAAGGACTTGGATTCGGATGCAAATACATAAATAAATAAAAATGGGATTGGGACTTTTGAGTGTGAGTCAATTACTCACATTTCTTCGTTATTCACAGCAGGGCTCGGTCCTTATCCCCAGCGAATATTGAGGTGTTTTTACCGTAGGTGTATAGTTCTTGATCCTCTGGATATTTTCACCAAAGCATGTCACAGATATGTTATTGAGACACCTGAGAACTGTTTTAAATTGTGAAAGAAATAGTATAATATGTCCCCTTTCACATGTTACAGCAACATGTAGAAAGTAAATCAACAACACGAAACAAACAAGTTGTTTGAGATCATATGATAGATGCAACTTTAAAACTTTTCTTCACAACACATTGATCAAATTCCAATTATGACCTATATATTCCACTGAATGATGAAATCTGGACTGTGTCAGAGTGGGATCCAATACATACATTACAAATTATTTTTGCACTAACAGTAAGCCAACATTTTTTTAGTTTATCAGTTGTCACTGGCACCATTAGTTGCTTCCCCCCTTCTACACCACACACACACGCTTGTGTTAGTGACTGCTCTGAAAAGATGTGGGTGGACAGGATCTGTAGAAACAGAAGGATGCTGGCACCAACTGAAAACCAAAAATTTGACACTAAATGGCCCAAAGGACAGATTTGGATGCAGATAATGACACGTGTCTGACTCTATGCATCTAAAAGGTGTTGGTTTTCAACACAAATACTGGAAGATGAGACTAAGTGGGTGACCAAACCTTTTGTTAAGATATGGGGAAGGTACCTACTCATCAGCTCATTTTTAATGGCTGTATAATAGACAGTTATTTGTTAACTTTTTCTAAATTTATTAAAAAGTAATCTAAATATTGCGACGTAGTAACAACTCTATAATCTAACAATCTGTATTTTCAATTATTGAATTTTTACAATTTAAAACACAAATTCAAAATGACATATAATTAATGGCAAAATTACTCATCAAAAAAATGTTAGAGACAAGAACTGATGCTCAAAAATGTATTTAGAGTTTTTTTTTTTGTCAGAGCACTTACATTTTTAGGTATCTGATACCATGGTGATGTACCTGACAGATGATTACCGTATTTTCGTAGTTTTTTTCATAGTTTGGCCGGGGGTGCGATTTATACTCCGGAGCGATTTATATGTGAAATTATTAACTCATTATTATATAATTTCACACTGACAACCACAAGAGGGCGCTCTAGGCCTGTGTATCTGTACCTGCTACTTCGGTACCTCGGAAAATTTATCATTTCAACATGAGCATTAACTTATAAAAACAACTGAGAATCCGTGAATCGGGGCTTTAAGGCAGTCTTGCGTAACCTGTGGGAGCAATGGGTGATGGGTGGTGAGCACAGCTTCACGGCAACCGGGAGAATGCGCCATGCAATCTTCCTGGAAGTCATTGGATGGATCGACAAAGCATGGGCTTCAGTGACAACCGAAACCATCCTGTCGGGATTCAAAAAGGCTGGAATAATTGGACTGCAACTGACGATGAGTCTGACGAAAGCGACGTAGAAGAGGAAGCGGCGCATCGTCTACCTCCGGAGTTGGCGGAGTTGTTTAGAAGTGACACCGAGGATGAAGATTTCATTGGATTTAGTGATTTGGAGTGACACTGATGGTTTTGTAAACTTGTTAGCATGTTCTTTATGCTACAGTTATCGGAATAACTGTTAATATGTTATTTTAACATACCAGGCACGTTCTCAATTTGTTGTTTATGCGTCATGTAACGTTAGCTGAATGTGTTACGTTAGCATACCGTACACCTATTCAACCTGTTGTGCTCTATTTTATTTTTATTTTAAATTGCCTTTCAAGATGAAGTGTCTGTTCTTGGTGTTGGATTTTATCAAGTAAATTTCCCCAAAGAAATTCGACTTATACTCCAGTGCAACTTATATGTTTTTCCTTCTTTATTATGCATTTTTTTGGCTGGGGCGACTTATACTCCGGACCGACTTATAGTCCGGAAAATATGGTAGAAACCGAAAATATTCATAAGACATTTTTGTCTTCTGCTTATCTGTCTGCATAGATTAAAGAGTAAAATGACATTTTTAGCAATGGACATAACCGCGCCATGTATCTTTGGGTTGATGTTTGGTGGAGTGCATTGACAGCAGCTTTGTGACCAGGGTCAGATTCATGAGGTTCAAGCTTCTTCTCTCGTCTCACAAAAGCCTCCCGTTGTGACCATGCTCTAATATTCACGCCGAGCACCAATTGATGAGATATCTTCTCCTGGTTTTATAAAACTAAGCTTAACCCCACTCTTCTGACATGAAAAACATGCTTGGTAGGTTGATTGAAGACTCTAAATTGCCCATAGTTGTGAATGTGAGTGCGCATGGTTGTTTGTTTATATGTGCCCTGCGATTAACTGGCGATCAGTTCAGGGTGTAAGACCGCCTCTCGCCCGAAGATAGCTGGGATAGGCTCCAGCACGCCCGCAAGCCTAGTGACGATAAGCGGTACAGAAAATGGATGGATGGATGGCTAATAAAAATAATAATTCCTTCAATTAATTTATTTCAAGGGTCGGATGGCCACTGTTGAAATACGTATATCATATACCACACCTGCCTGCATATGCCCTGATCAAATTCACCGAAATCACGTTCGATCACCTGTGCCAAAACTTAGATGTGCTATGAGCAGGCCTAAGTTCAGACAGACTTTCTGACCCCAAGATCTCCCTCCATCAAACGCATCTCCAAGGGCACACTGCCTAATAGACAAAAGGTTCTGGGTTGGAATTAGAGTTTTGCATCTTCTCCCCATGCTTGTGTGGATTTTCTCCGGATACTATGGCTTCCTGCCACCTTCCAAAAATACACATTGGTAGGTTAATTAAAGAGTAATTTGTCCATTGGTGTGAATGTGAGTTTGAATGATTGTTTGTTACAGTATATACACTCTGCGATTGGTTGGGGACCAGTACTGGGTGCACCCCATCTCTCACATTAAGTTACCTTACAGTGCTATTGTCCACCACTATCATTTTGATACCTAGTTTTACTTTTTGACACTTTCAACCCCGTTTTCTTCCAACAAATACACAGAACAGCTTGAAGAGAATGTAGCATGTGTCAGTCTGTCACCTGCTGTTCCTTTTTTGGAACTTGAGTGGCGCTTTGTACCTCACCTTCCCGTCCCTCTCTCTCTCACTCCCCAGTGACCACCACCCACCTGTTCCCTATCAGCCATCATCACTGCCTGCATTTCAGCCTGCCAGATCTTGGAATCCGAAGCCAGAGTATTGACGTACATCCGTGGTACACCGGCCGACTCATGATTACTCTTGTAAGTTACTCGACTCCCAGCGATTGTGCTTACCCCATTATGTTCTTCTACACCTCCAGTGCTCCTTCCGTGTCACCTGCCTTGCCGTCTGTTGCAGCCAAGCCGCTAAGTGCCTTCTCTCGCCCGAGCTCCCGCTTCCTGCATGTTCCCTGCTGCGGCCAACCACCCTCACTCTTCGAATATCCTGCCTCCGAGATATCCCTAAATAAACCATTTCTATATACTTCCTCCGCGTCTGGCTGTTTTTGGGTCCAGTCCAATATCTTACCGTTATAGACCGTGACAGAGTACTCTGGCCCAAAAAAATTGACTCAGCAAACCCGGAAGCATTGAGGAAAAGCGCTCACCCTCCAAGGCGCCTACATTAGCAGACACGACAAAGCTCTCCATGAGATTATGGACTCCCTCAAACACCTCGCTCAACAACTTTCCCTCATATCCTCCCAGGTGCACTCTAATAACCCTCCCGTGAGCATTCCTCCCGAGCCCGCAGCCTCTGATCAACCCCTCCTCCCATTCAAAGAGCCTCACGTCCCACGGTTGATCTCGGTTCATTTAGTCATTTCCTGCTAACTTGTTCATTAGATTTTGACCTTCAACCGTTAACTTATTTCGCAGACTGATCCAAAGTCGCATTCCTAATAAACTATTTACGCGGGAGAGCAGCTAAATGGTCAACCGCACTGTGGCTTAATTCCTCCGCGGTACTTGCTACCTTCAACTCTTTTTCGGCCGAGCTGAAAAAGGTCTTTGATCACCCCGTTTTGGGCAGGGAAGCCACTCAACGCCTTCTAGCTCTCACGCAGAGACATTGTCTCGGACCGTGGTCCTCAGTTCTCCTCCCAGGTTTGGAAGGAATTCTGTAAGGCGGTGGGTGCAGTAGCCAGTCTGTCCTCTGGTTACCATCCACAATCTATCTAACAATCTATCCTCACAGTTCCGTAAGTGTGCATGTGAGTGTGAATGGTTGTTTGTTTGTATGTGCCCTGCGATTGGCTGGCAACCAGTTCAGGGTGTACCCCGCCTCCTGCCCGATGATAGCTGGGATAGGCTCCAGCACGCCCGCGACCCTAGTGAGGAGAAGCGGCTCAGAAAATGGATGGATGGATATATATATATATATATATATATATATATATATATATATATATATATATATATATATATACACACACACACACATATATATATATATATACATACACACATATATATATATATATATATATATATATATATATATATATATATATATAATATATATACATACACACACATATATATATATATATATATATATATATATTTATATATATACATATATATACACACACATATACATATATACATATGTGCAGACATCCATCCATCCATCTTCTACCACTTATCTGAGGTCGGGTCGCATGGGCAGTAGCATTAGCAGGGACGCCCAGACTTCCTTTTCCCCAGCCACTTCATCCATCTCTTCCGGGGGGATCCCGAGGCGTTCCCGGCTGGCCTGGGGGGGTCTCCTGGGGTCTCCTGACGTGCCTGGAACACCTCACCGGGGAGGCGTCCGGGAGGCAGCCGAATCAGATGCCCCAGCCACCTCATCTGGCTCCTCTCAATGTGAAGGAGCAACGGCTCTACTCTGAGATCCTCCCGGATGAGCTTCTCACCCTATCTCTAAGGGAGAGCCCGGACACCCTGCAGAGGAAACTCATTTCGGCCGCTTGTATCCGGGATGTCGTTCTTTCGGTCACGACCCACAGCTCGTGACCATAGGTGAGGGTAGGAACGTAGAAAGCCGAAAGGCTTAGCTCGACCGGTAAATCGAGATTTACCGGTCGAGCTAAGCCTTTCGGCTTAGCTCCTTCTTTACCACAACGGATCGATACAAAGTCTGCATCACTGCAGACGCTGCACCGATCCGCCTGTCGATCTCCCGTTCCATTCTTCCCTCAACAAGACCCCAAGATACTTGAACTCCTCCACTTGGGGCAGGATCGCATCCCCGACCTGGAGAGGGCACGCCACCCTTTTCCGACTGAGAACCATGGTCTCAGATTTGGAGGTGCTGATTCTCATCCCAGCCGCTTCACACTCAGCTGCGAACTGCTCTAATGAGAGTTGGAGGTCACGGTTTGATGAAGCCAACAGAACCACATCATCTGCAAAAAGCAGAGATGCAATACTGAGGCCACCAAACCGGACCCCCTCTACACCTCGGCTGCGCCTAGAAATTCTGTCCATAAATGTTATGAACAGAATCGGTGACAAAGGGCAGCCTTGGCGGAGTCCAACCCTCACCGGAAACGAGTCCGACTTACTGCCGGATATGCGGACCAAACTCTGACTCCAGTCGTACAGAGACCGAACATCCTGTATCAGGGGGTTCGGTACCCCATACTCCTGAAGCACCCCCCACAGGACCACCCGGGGAAAACGGTCGAACGCCTTCTCCAAGTCCACAAAACACATGTAGACTGGTTGGACGAACTACCATGCACCCTCGAGGACCCTGCCAAGGGTGTAGAGCTGTTCCATTGTTGCACGGCCAGGACGAAAACCACACTGCTCCTCCTGAATCTGGGATTCAACTTCCCGACGGACGCTCCTCTCC
Organism: Phycodurus eques; assembly: GCF_024500275.1. Taxonomy (NCBI): domain Eukaryota; kingdom Metazoa; phylum Chordata; class Actinopteri; order Syngnathiformes; family Syngnathidae; genus Phycodurus; species Phycodurus eques. Next base: position 4,207,263 of record NC_084539.1, read on the forward strand.
AGCACCCCTGAATACACCTTACCAGGGAGGCTGAGGAGTGTGATCCCCCTGTAGTAGGAACACACCCTCCGGTCCCCTTTCTTAAAAAGGGGGACCACCACCCCAGTCTGCCAATCCAGAGGCACTGTCCCCGATGTCCACGCGATGTTGCAGAAGCGTGTCAACCAGGACAGCCCGACAACATCCAGAGCCTTGAGGAACTCCGGGCGAATCTCATCCATCCCTGCCACCAGTGGAGCTTTTTAACCACCTCGGTGACCTCAACCCCAGAGATAGGAGAGCCCGTCTCAGAGAACCCATACTCTGCTCCCTCATGGGAAGGCGTTTCAGTGGAATTGAGGATGTCTTCGAAGTATTCTCCCCACCGGCTCACAACGTCCTGAGTCGAGGTCAGGAGCGCCCCATCCCCACTATACACAGTGTTGATGGTGCACTGCTTTCCCCTCCTGAGACGTCGGATGGTGGACCAGAATTTCCTCGAAGCCGTCCGGCTTCAGCAACCACCAAAGCTGCATTCCGCTTGGCCAGCCGGTACCCATCAGCTGCCTCAGGAGTCTCACAGGCCAAAAAGGCCTGATAGGACTCCTTTATCAGCTTGACGGCATCCCTCACCATTGGTGTCCACCAACGGGTTTGGGGATTTCAGCCACGATAGGCACCGACCACCTTACGGCCTCAACTCCGGTCGGCCGCCTCAGCAATGAAGGCGCGGAACATGGTCCATTCGGACTCGATGTCTCCCGCCTCCCCCGGAACATGAGCAAAGTTCTGTCGGAGGTGTGAGTTGAAACTCCTTCTGACAGGGGATTCCGCCAGACGTTCCCAGCAGACCCTCACAATACGTTTGGGCCTGCCACATCGGACCGGCATCTTCCCCTGCCATCGGAGCCAACTCACCACCAGGTGGTGATCAGTTGACAGCTCCGCCCCTATCTTTACCCGAGTGTCCAAGACATGCGGCCGCAAGTCCGATGACACGACCACAAAGTCGATCATCGAACTGTGACCTAGGGTGTCCTGGTGCCAAGTGCACGTGTGGACTGTGTCTGGTCCCTCACCTAGGACATGTTTGCCATGGGTGACCATTACAGGGGCGTGAAGCCCCAGACAACTTAGCTCCTAGGATCATTGGGACACACAAACCCCTCCACCACGATAAGGTGACGGCTCATGGAGGGGTATGTACAGACATGTACATATATACACACACACATATACATATATACAGGAATATACATATATACACACACACATATATATATAAATTAAAATATTGTAGCGAGTATGCCCTGACGGAACAAATGGCACCCAGCAACCACCAATCTCTGACTGCCCCGCTGTGCCAGACGACAACGATGACTAATTTATCTCACCCGGACTTTAAATGAATTAACAGTTACCCGAGAAACCTGGGCTTCCAGTCATCAAAAACCCCTGGTGGTGCGCTGGACCCAAAAGGTTTGAAAATCCACTGGTCCTACATGCCAAGATAAAAGTTCAAAGGACCATTTGCCCTTCAAAATGCAACTCAGGACCTTTGGGACAATGGATAGCACAACAGCGACACCCACTGGCAGTAGAGAGTCACTGCCAGCCGCAAGCTGTACCACAGTCTTCACCGAATTTTAATGTTGTGTAATATTTTAAGAACTTTGCACGAATGCCCCCAGTGTTTACCACCACACCAATCTCACTAGTGATTGTATTTCTTCGAATTTGAATGTCTGATGTCAAATCTGTTTGTCAACTGAACCGGATGAGACGTTTCACCCCACACAGCACAAATAAAATTGAAACAGTCATTACATTGATTAAACATGGTGTGCATGTGACAATACAAAGCCGGGAACTGGTTTCCTCTTCTTAGATCCAACAATTAATGCTTTATTCCCAATGGTTTAAAACCACAAATAATCCTAGGAGGAAAATTAATACCAAGAGGCGTGGTCTATCTCCCTTTTGGTGTCTTTTGTGCATAAAAGGCCGGAGTCCCTTTCTCTTGTCACTCTCGCTCACTTGTTCACCTTGCCGAAGAACCTGGCTGAGCCAGTAAGCCCCACCTCTCATCACGAGGTGGCGAGGACGCCCCTAACCTTCCCCCCGCAGCAGAGCACCCTGCCAGCGCCTCGAGCTACCCTTTCGTGTGCTTGGGCAGTTTACGGACAAAGCTCCGTTGGGAAGGAAACTGCTCCAAGCGCCTGGCGACCAGCGCCACCCGAGGGCTCCAGCCGGCCTGCGCTTTTTTCTCCTAAATTGTGTTCCACGCCAAGTAAGTCCAACGTGCAGTCTACTAAAGTACAGATTGGTGCATATTTGGGTTTAAATTAACGGCAACAGAAATCCCAGCTCTATGCATTGCTCACCCTACATCCTCACTTCACACCTACATCACAAATTCGATCTGCTTTACCAATGTTTACCTGTACCTTGTTTTCCTTTTCTCTGCATTGTTTCCCTGTAGTTTATTCCCGTTAGATTTCATTACATTTTCTTTAAAAATCCACTGCCTCTATCGTTTGTGTTTTGGATACGACAAGACCTCTGTAATCGAGAATTTCCTATTTCCTAAGTGTAGCAGTCTTCAGATTATGAGACTGATAATAGGTTTTCCGTCACTTTTCCTATATTTTACACATAAAAAGATACGTGGTGCCCTTTACAACACAAAAATAGTTTGATAGTGACGTTAAAACATAAAATCCAACTAACCCAGAAGTGAACGCAGGCATTCACCTTTGACGAATGTTTTCCTTAAATAAATGACGTCTTCCCCAATGACAATATTTTTCTTGACAATATATTTCAAGAAAACGGGTTAAAAGCCACAGATCTAGGTTTATATGACTGACTTTATACAGTATCAAGTCCTAGAAAACACCTATGTGGTTGTAAGAGGCCTTCAGAAAGTGTTCCTACAGTCAGTAATTCCCAAGCGTTGTGCTATCTGCGGCGACACGGTGGCCAACTGGTTAGAGCGTCAGCCTCACAGTTCTGAGGACCCAGGTTCAATCCCCGGTCCCGCCTGTGTGGAGTTTGCATGTTCTCCCCGTGCCTGCGTGGGTTTTCTCCGGGCACTCCGGTTTCCTCCCACATCCCAAAAACATGCATTAATTGGAGACTCTAAATTGCCCGTAGGTGTGAATGTGAGTGCGAATGGTTGTTTGTTTGTATGTGCCCTGCGATTGGCTGCCAACCAGTTCAGGGTGTACCCCGCCTCCTGCCCGATGACAGCTGGGATAGGCTCCAGCACGCCCGCGACCCAAGTGAGGAGAAGCGGCTCATAAAATGGATGGATGGGTGGATGGATGGATGTGCTATCTGCTAAAATCTAGGCTATACATATATTGTGAAGTCTACATAATTATTCAATAAACGAAACGGATTGGAGGTGTGGGCGGGATGAGTGCCTTGGTGATTACATTTGTAATTAACATGACTTAGAGAGATAGGGGTAGGAGTAAATAAGTTTTACTTCTTCCTACTCATTTTCAAATATGTATAATTTAACTATTTTTTGTTTAAATCGTTCGTTGTTTTTCTTTCTTTTTTGCTTTTTTTCACATTTTGGAAATAAATAACGCAACAATTAAAAAAAAACTCTCTTCAACAGAACATTTATAAACCTGAATATCATGATCTGTGCTTTTTTGTTGTGATTAGATATAGTTTGTCTCATGTTTTTTCTAGTTTTCTGCGTCGCGTGCTCATTTGATTTAGTCTCCACCTGTTCTCGTCAGCCCTTTACCTTGTGTCAACCTATCAGCTCCCTCCAGCCACTCAAGTCTTCTCTAAGTGTTCCTCATTGTCTCGGCAGTTTTGCTTCAATTTAGCTCCCTGGTTTCTTTCAGTTTTCCTTGTTGTTTCATTGCTGATGTTTGTTGATGCAATAATTCGGGTCACTAGTCATGTCTTGTGGCTCTGTTTTGGGTTTATTCCAAGTGTTTATTTGGTACTTTGATTATTGATTTTGGGATTTTGTTTTGTTAGATTTTTCTTTTTTTGCAATAAATATTTTTTTTGTAATTCTGCACTCCTGCCTGGCCTCCCGGTTTTCCTGCACTTGGGTGCATCACCTTCTTGCCTCCAACCTGCACAAACCTGACACTGAATGTTAGCATCTAAAATCTCCCCATTTGAGTAGGATTATGCTGGATAATTCCATTAAACCAGAGTCAAAAGACTGTGTTAATATTACACTGTGTTAATACAGTGGTTCCTTGAGATACGAGTGACCTGACTTATGACATTTTCGCGATACGAGTCATCGATTGTCTGAGTTTTTGCTTTGACTTGCGAGCCCAAAGAAATGAGTGCTGTATGGCGGCTCCACTCAATTGACAACACGCAGCACTTTGGCTGATATATTAGTAAATCCATCTATCCATTTTCCACACTGCTTAACCTCACTAAGCTCACGGGCGTGCTGGAGCCTATCCCAGCTATCTTCAAGCGAGAGGCGAGGTACACCCTAAACTGGTCACCATCCAATCGCACGGCACATACAAACAAACATCCACACTCACATTCACACCTACGGGCAATTTAGAGTCTTCAATTAACCTACTATGCATGTTTTTGGAATGTGGGAGGAAACCGGAGTACCTGGAGAAAATGCATCTGCCCACGCAAGCACGCGGAGAGAACATGCAAACTCCATCCAGGCGAGGCCGGATTTGAACCCGGGTCCTCACAACTGTGAGGCAGATGTGCTAAGCAGTCGCCCGCCGTGTCGCCTAATTAGTAAATATTCTTCAAAAAAGAGGCTTCAAGCTGTACATTGCCATGACCAGTTGGCATTTACGTGAAAACAAACTATAAAACAAAGAGAAAGACACGTCGTTTATTTGAAACCTCCAAAGCCTCCAAGAATACGATGGAAAACACCACAGCCACACGGGGTAACAATTTACATCACACAAAAATAAAACACAATAACGCTAGCTGGGTATTTAAAACAATTTGAAGCTGTGGACAAGAGATCTATTATGGCGGACAAGCATGCAAATGAAACTAGTGTGTGTGTGAGTGTGTGTCTGTGTGTGTGTGTGTGTGTGTGTGTGTGTGTGTGTGTGTGTAAGTGTGTGTGTGCGTGCGTAGGCGTGTGTGTGCATGTGTAGGTGTGTGTGTGCGCGTGTGTATATGTGTGTGTGCGTTTGTATGTGAGACTTTTGGCTTGATTACACTTCATAAAACCAGTTAATATCTTTACATTCTCTCTGTATTTATGAATATATTTTACAATATACTGCTTCTTGTCTTTTTTTAAAATGTGTTTAACAATGTGTTTTTTGGGCGACTGGAACCGATTACTGCGACTGGCTGGCAACCAATTCACGGTCTTCCCTGCCTCCTGCCCGCAGTTAGCTGGGATAGGCTCCAGCACGCCTGCAACCCCGGTGAGGATAAGCGTTACAGAAAATGGATGGATGGATGGAACCGATTAATTGCATTTCCATTCATTTTAATGGGGAAATCATTTTTTTTTTAAATACGATTTTTGGACATAAGAGCATGGTCAGGTAATGAATTAAATTTGTATCTCAAAGCATCACTGTACTGTACTGTATATTTGAAGCTTGAGATGGACACAGAATGTACTGCAGCTCTATAGGGATCTTAGATTTTACTGTGCAAAAATATTTTCAATAAAAACTAAATACACATTGGTCAAAACATGAATAACTGAAAACCATGAAAATGAAAAACATATATAGCAGTGATTCTAAACTGGTGGGTTGGGACTCAAAAGTGGATAGCGGAACCAGTAATAGTGTTTAAAAATATGATATTCACATGTTTTCAAATACATGTTTTTGAACAATACATGTTCTTTATTGTTCCTAACCATTCTATAAGTGGGCCGGACTGAGCAACAATAGAAAAATGCAGGTCCCATGGTGACAACAGTTGAGCACCAATGATTGAGCATGACAAATTGTATCAATATGAATTCAATAATGAATAATATAAAAGAGGGTTTTAGGTTTTTAAACCTCTTTGACGTGTGGGGTGTTAAGGATTCTAAGCAACGCCATCCGCAAATGAGTCATAATGTTGCTTTTACATGGTATTTTCTTCTACGTGAGCTTTTAAAGGGATGAGTGATGTCGTGTACATGTCAGGTAAAAAAAAGAGAGGTGATTTGACAGTGCTATCTAAGCATTTGTATATGTTCAGCCTTCTGCAGGTCACAATTCTAAATTCTCTCTATATTGCTGCACTTTGACCTCTGGAAATGTCACATCATTTATATCATGAAAATATTTTTTTTTAAACTCAGAATTTAGTGTTGTTCCAATATCAAATATATTTGCTGGTGCTTCCAGAGCACCAATTATGTCTTTGTAATATTTCATTTGAAAGCCCCATGCAATTTTGTTTATTGTAATTCACACGTGGTTTAGAATGAGCTAATTTTGGAGCAGTGGGAGGAAGTCTATAGCTCAGCACAAGGCCACAAGTTGGACACTTATAGAATAATGCAACAGGACTGATGCAAAACAAGACGAGTTTAGAATCTAAAAAAGAACTTGACATATGGAGAGTTTGGGGAAATGTTTCCTAACAAACAATAAGGATTGTATTACAGTCAGTGCCAGCCCAAGCCTTTATGCGGCCCTAAGAAGAATTTGATTTCGAGGGCTGCTTTGGCATGTTAATCTCTTAAATGAGTTTAAATAAATAAATAAATAAAATTTGTAAAAAAAAATGTAATAAAAAATTCCATTCAGTTGGCCCTAAGCGGCTATGCCTCAAGCTGGCAAAGAATACACTAATTATATTTTCGCAATTATCATAAATCTCATCTCAGACAGAAAAAGACAAAACAAGAGTCTAAAAGCATTCATAAGTACTCGTACAATAGAACAACAAGTATAAAAGTAAAGGTTGAATGCCTCTGACGTCGTACAATCTGACAAAACTGATCAAGATAAAGGGACATAACCGTAGTATAGGTGATGCATCCCTCTGCCAAGTGAACCCTTTAGAAACAGCCTTCTTCATTGTATAGTCTAGTCATCATTCTTATCTCAGCATTTATGCTGACACATTGAGTCTGTTACTTAAAAGTGTACTATTTTTTGTGCCCCTGAAGTTTGGCACCTCTTTAACTGGCAGGGAAAAATATGGGAACAGCAGAGAAATAAAGCAAACCACCACTTCTATTGCATTTGAGCTCAGACTGTTCACGTGACAAACAATAATTTATAAAAAAGGGAAAAAAAAGCTTCTTTTTTTTTTTTTTTTAGTCCCACTTGAGTTCTATTTGAGCAGCAATATACAAGGGCATTTCAGAAAGATGTACATACATACAGAACATACAGAATATGCAAATAAACACTGTCAAATTGTCAAAGTCAATATTTATGTGGTTAAAGCGAGCAGATTATATCTCAACCAGACTGAGCAACCCTAAATACTGGCAAGGGTTCAGGTTTCTAATTGTATACATTCTGCAGGTGCAGATTTTACTGGTGAAATAAATACAGTAAATTCAAGTACAAAGAGAAAACCTGAGATTGTCAGTGTAATTGGAATTGCAACATAAACTCTCTCACAAAGGTGAGTGCACCCCTCATATTTTTGTAAATATTTTTTTGCCTGTTCATGGGGAAGTACTTAAAATAACACACCATAATGCCATTAATGTGTAAACCGCTGGCAACGAGAACACTCATGTGAAAGTGTCCAAATTGGATCAAATTATTGTCGCTTCCCGGTGTCTTGTTAGTGTTGCAAGGTCTAAGGTGTGGGTCGCGTATATTGGTCAAATAAAAATGCAATTAATTTAGGAGAAAAGAATAAGCCGGAAGTGACGCTTGCGTTACTTCCAGTTTATCGTAATTTTAAGTTTGACTGTTAAAATCAAACTAATGTCTCGGAAAGGGCACCACGTCACTTATAAGTATAAAACTTAGGAGAAATGAGGAGAAACCTTTTTATCAGTCTCGTAATCTGAAGGTTGCTACACTTTTATGAAATTTTGAGTTTTAGATGACAGAGGTTTACTTAAACTCAGAACACACACAAAATACAACCAAGAGTGTAATTTTATGGTATATTTAATGACATCTAAGGGAACACACACACACCTACAACTACAAACTACACAAAGAAAATAACACTAATGGTAAAAGAAAGAAAGAAAATTAGGCATACAAAAATGGAAAAGAGGACATCATGTCTGTGGTCGCTGGACTAAAATAAATTAGCGTGTGAGCGTTTAATGCGTTGAGTCAGAGCGAGAGAAGGCAAAGTTGGGATTTCGTATGAAGCTAGTAATTTTGCCACAATTATTAAGCGCTGATGTTGGACATCATAGTAAAGATTGCAGTGTCGACTCACGAACGCAGATCAACTGGTATTTGGGGAGTGGTCTTCCTCCGGACCTCAGGCGGAAACGAAGCAGGTTTGGTTGAAGAAAGCCAAGATGCACAAAAATAAAAACAAAAAGAAATAGGAAAGGAAAGTTGTTTTCCTGTTTGGTATGCGCTCGTAACTTTCCTGCCGGTTGAACTGGTGGCGAACCGAGCTCTGGCCCTCAGAGGTGTGCGGGACCATTACGGGATGCTGGTAGTTGCTCGCTGAGGCTCAGCCGACCGAGGCAAGGAAAAGCGATCGAAGCCGCACGGCTTCTTCGATCGAAAACGCCGTCGGCCTGGTTGCGGCGGGCGTTCGCACACGTGGTGGCACCGGAGGCGCCCGAGGACAATGGAAACAAAAGAAGGGGGAGGGGGTTGGCCGAAGGCCACCCCGGCCGGCATTCTGCCAGCAAGATGAGAGGCGAGAGAAAAAACACAAGACTAGAAGAGGAAGGTGTGAGTTCAGAGTTAAATACCCCAGAGGCGGGACGTGGGCGAGAGGGATTGCCAACTCAGAGAAGACCACACCCATCAGCCTGAATCTTGTTTAAGACAAATTTGATCAGGTTTAAAATCATATTAATCTAAAACACTCCCAACTTTGTACTCTCACGCTTAGAATCATTGTTTAAATTTTGGTTGTGGCAGATCGTTTGCTTATTGTTCAAGACAACATTTCGTACCGTTTGATTTCAAAACACGAGGAACAGCTTTCAAAATCTTGCAGAGGACCTGTCAAACTGACAACAGTGACACAGACACCAAGGCATACATTTGGAATATTTCTACAGTGGGTGGCGCCTCACATGCATGTTTTAATATTAACCACATAATCTTCTTGAAGGGAGGGTCCCCGCAACCTTTTGGTCGGGAAAGGACTCTTTTGAAGCTAGGAATCAATCAAGATTTGACCGCATACCAAACAAACCTGAAGCTTGTTGAAAGATTTGAATCACAGCAATTAAGCCTAACAAGTGGAACATACTGACAACGACCGTGTTTTCTTTCAACACTTTATACATGGTAAGACCTGTGTTGGGAGGAACTAATAAATCTAACACGATTATTTAATTTACGAAATTTATGTAATTGTAATCCATTACACTACTGGGAGAAAATGAGTAATTCATTACAGTTGCTTTTGTAAATTTCCATGATTATAATTTTTGTTGCATTTGAAAATTAACAGATTTTTTTTTCTCCCACATTACTTCCTTCTTCTAAAGCTGATGCTTGTGATTGGCTCTCTCTGGTCATGTGCCATTCTGCCATAGTCTCAAACATGACATTAGTTTTCCAAATATGACCTCGAAATGCCAACTTGTGGTGCCAACGATTAGTTTTTCTTAAATTTTGTAAAGGTTTCTATGGTTTTAATCCACTTCTTTAGAGGTAACATCCAAGGATCCTGCAGATGCATTCATTCAAAATGAAGAAAAGTAACCAAAATGTAATCAAATGTAATTAGTTGTATTACTTTGAAAAAGTAGTTGAAATAGTTACACTCCAATTACATTTTCAATAGGGTAACCTGTAATTGTAACCAACTAATTTCCAAAGTAATCTTCTCAACACTGGGTGAGATAAATAACTTCCTGATTTTGTTTTGAAATATATTATGATATTATAGATCATATTTTTATTTTTTAACTAATATATTAATATTATCTTTGTCTAACTGGCGTGAGACTACCAAAGCAATAATTTAATTGTTCAATTTTTACTGTGTATATGACAATAAACATCTTGAATCTTTAATATTGTTCATCTTAGGAAAAAATAGCAATGACAAATGCACTTTTGACTACACTCCATATGTAAATAAAACATACTGTATAAAGTTATATATATTATAAAATCAAGTTGCATGTAATTGATGAGGAATTTATTGTTAGGAATGCACAAATCTTTGACAATAAAACCTTACACAACATCAGTCTGAATTCTGCATGCTGGACAAGAGTTGGCGATACATGTGTTCAAAAAGCGCGTCATGGTCTGGTGCCGCATGAGTGCTGCCAGTACTGGGGAGCAACAGTTCATTGAGGGAAAAATAATTGCCAACGTACTGTGACACACTGAAGCAGACACACTGGCTTCGGAAACTCGGCCGAAGGGCAATATTTAACCTCAATAATGACCGCAAACACGTCTCCAACACCAAACGCAGTAAACAAGCTGAGGGTAAAAGTGATGGACTGGCCAAAAATGTCCGCAGACCTAAACCCTATTAAGCATCTGTGGGGCATCCTCAAACTGAAGGTAGACATGCACAAGGTCTCTACTATCGACAACTCCATGATGTCATCAATAATGGTAGCCTCATAAAATATTAACGCTTTGGGATGTGCTCACTTTTGTTGCCATCGATTTAGATAATAATGGGTGTGTCTTTTGAGGGCAAAGTAAATTCACACTGGTATACAAGCAGTATACTGAATACATTGCACTGTAGCAAAGTGTCACGTCATCAGTGTTGTCCCATAACAAGATATTGTATAACAAATGATTTACAAAAATGTGAGATACAGTATGTCTTGAATTTAAAAAGCATTTTTACCATCATTGTATAGTATATTACATACAAATTTTGTCATAATAATAATGTTATCCTATGATTTACTGGCAACAAGTACAGGGTCAGCTGGGACAGACTGCAGCTCAGGACAAGCAGTATAGAAAATGGATGAATGTTATTTTAAGGTTTATTTCTAATTTGTTAATCTGGATTAAAGTAATAAAAGAAAAAGTTTTTTAAAAGAATTAGAAAAACATGCCCCATCTCAACGCAAAGAATTACATGATAATGTGGCCTCCTTTTCAATATGTTTGGTAACAGTGATTATCAAAAGCTCATTATGCTTTTGACCACACAAACTTGACTGGCACTCCTACACAATCCGAACCTCCATCATGTTGTTGTGTAAGTGAGTGCGGCCCACACACTTGCACTGTTACATTTGAAGGTGTCCTTTCCGTGATGTCAGCCTCTGTGTGACCATGTAAGCCTTTGTTAGTATTGATGACTAGACCTCTGTGGAGGGGAGGTGATGATGATTTTATGGCCCACATTGCAGCAGCCTAATCCATTCCTCACTGTGCTGGTGGATCCTAATGGCCCGACGCAAAACGGTTAGTGTGGAGTCGATGTTTTGCCCTAGTGCAGATATTGACTGCATCGACTAACCGCGGCCTGCAAGCCTGCCCTACTTCTCTTGGGTGCATATAGAAACATGGCACAAGGCTCAGAACGCAAGATCACAAAACAAAACGTGGTTGACTCCTGACCACATCACACCTGAGATCAATAGTCACCTGTGATCTCAAGTGCATTTTGTACGTCTATGCATCTTTATGCTTGGAGCACACTACTAATTGTGGCTAATGCTAATGGTGTCTAATTCTGTTATTGTGGCTTTTCTATTGTTTCTCTTCATTAGGGCCATTAGCGCGCAAGGACGACAGCGCGGCTTATTGCAAGCTTGCCCATATTTGGAAGTACTTGCATAACGGCCAACCAAGATGTAACAGGGAGGCTTTTCCCACTGGTTGGTCTATTACAGTTTGCGTTCTTAAATCACTTCGCTTTTCCGATTGGATGTGCCTTCTGACGTCATCTCTCGAATTGAACATTTTTCAATTCAAGTGCGCGCGTTTAGAGTGTAACTATGACTTAAGTTGTGCAAGCACCACAAAGAGGACTTGGACATCAAGACTGTAACTTCGTATATGTACTCTGTGTGTAGACTGAGATGAACATCATATTCAGAATTAGTCACAGAACAATTTGATTTGGGTGAGCTAATTGTTTTTGTTAACCTTTGATGTGGATGATATGAAAGAATCAGAACAGGACAGAAAAGTGCTAATGTGTCACAATAATGCAATATTGCTAGAAACTGAAATACCACAATGCAGTCGCTATAGTCCTCAGAGATCCTGGAGCGCACATTGCATGTTGTTTGGACATTGTTATGGTATGCTGTGATTTATAAGTGACATAATAGACATTTATTAACACTTTTGGCAACTCCAGAGGATGGAAACTCTCAGCATTCTCATGCAAAATCTGAAGAAATTGAAGTTTGTAGTCCAGAGTGTGTCTTTGTGTCTTTTCGTGAGGTTGCTGCCCATTGGAACGTCCAGATTTTAGCGACTTGTCGTTTTTTTGTGTTTGGGGAATGTGCATACGCAGGTTGTTCCAGGTGATCAGTACAGATAAGCAGAGTGGATTTACATAAGGGTAACGTGTCATGGCCCTGTGTTTCAAGTTGTTTTTCTTTGTGTTGCAGTGTCTGGGTGAGCGAAGGTGGGCGTGGACATCGGTGACACACCTGTCACGCATTGTAATCATCAGCCTTTTTAGGGGGCACCGTGACAGTGTGTGGGCGTCGGAATATTCACTCGTTTTTGTCCCGTGTTTGCCGCCGTTCTGACCACTGTCCAAATTTAGGCTCACTCCGATTATACCACACGGACCGTTTGTCGTGTCTCCCTGCTTTATCTCTTTTTGATTCTCTCTTTCTGTAAGTTCCTTTTAGTTTCGCATGTTTCGCCATCACATGCTCGGCCATTCAATTAAAATTGTTCGGACCTCTAACTTGGAGTCTATTCTTTGGGATCTGCCCTTACGGCATTGCCGATCGTGACAGAATATTCCGACCAGAAATGGATCCCACAAACTCAGACTCTTTTCGCCAAGCGTTGGCAAGTCAGGGACATTTGGTAGGAAGACACGAGACATCGTTACACGAGCTCAGGGAGGCAATTACGGCGTTAACGACCCATCTCAGTACACTGAGTTCTCGGGTTGATCAGGTGTGTGCACTTGGATTACCTCCGGTTCTGGCAAAAGCACCCGCCACCAACACGGTGGCCGCAGTGCCACCCGTCAGGGAAGCTTGTCTCCCAAATCCACCTCGTTATGCTGGAGAGCCTGGCGGCTGCGGTCAATTTATTTATCAATGTACCCTAGTATTTGACCAACAACCGGTCACGAATGCCCAGGATAAGACGAAGGTGGCTTTTATAATGAGTCTACTTACGGGTCAGGCGGCATCGTGGGCGATGGCGGTCAGCAGGGCCAACCCAGCGTTACGTTCCTCCTTCCCAGCATTTGAATCTGAACTGAGGAGAGTTTTTGATCACCCAGTCAAGGGCAAGGAAGCCGATAGCCGGTTGTTGGACCATTCCCAGGGGGACTTGTCAGTAGCCGAATACTCCATTTCGTTCCGCATCCTGGCAGCAGAGAGTGGATTCGGCGATGTGGCGTTGAGCGGCATTTTTCGTCGGGGACTCTGTCCTGCCGTCAAAGATGAGTTGGCGGCCCGGGACGAGACCACTAATTTGGAGGAGTTGATCGGACAAGCCATTAGACTGGACAATCGACTGAGGGAACGGCAGCGCGAGCGGGCGGCTGAACGGAGCAGTTTTTTTGAGTCCGCTTCCCCGGGACATTCTTCATCCGCCATGGAAGACGCCACCTGTGTTCCCCCATCCACCTCGGCGTCGACGAGGGAGCCAGCCCTGGCCATGGAGGAGCCGATGCAACTCGGCGGGGGCGACTGACGGAGACGGAACGTCGGAGACGCATGAGAGCGGGGGCGTGTCTGTACTGCGGCCGACCAGGACACAAGGTATCCACCTGCATGGCGAGACCTTCACGGGGAAGGGACGCTACGCGTTCCAAGCAGAGCGGCCAGGTGGGGGTGACAGCGCCTTCTGCCTCCGGAAAGAACGTCTCATTGTGTGAGTATTTTGATGAAGACTTGGTACCCGGTGAATTGAGAACTGGATCGAACAACAGGAGACTGCAATTGCCGGGCAAAGTATCGGGATTTGGCGGCAGTGTGAAGGTTGCCGCGTTGATTGACTCCGGAGCTGATGAGTGTTTTGTGGACTCCTGTGTAATAGAGACTCTAAATTGTCCACTGTACAGATTTAGAAAACCGAGAAAAGGTCTTGATTTGAATGGGCGTCTCCTGGCGGTTACAACACACATTACGGCTCCTCTGTGTTTAAAGCTCTCCGGTAACCACATCGAATCGCGGCGATTTTTTGTAATGCCCTATCAATCTGCTCCAGTTGTGCTGGGATTAACGTGGTTAAAACTTCATAATCCAGATATTAATTGGGATCAACTACAGATTGTGAATTGGAGCCTATTTTGTCATTCTCATTGTCTGCAGTCTGCCATGTCGACTACCACCCCCCGTGTTCAAGACGAGCACATCGAATTGGCTAAAGTACCGGCTGAGTATCATGATTTGCAACTAGTGTTCAGTAAGGATCGCGCCCAGTCTTTGCCTCTGCATCGTCCATACGACTGTTCCATAGAGTTGATTCCTGAGGCTCCACTACCATGTGCGAGGCTGTATCAGATTTCCAAGCCTGAACAAGAGGCATTAAAGAATTATATTTCGACTTCGCTAGCTGCTGGGTTGATTTGTCGCCAGTGGGCGCCGGATTTTTTTTTATCGATAAAAAGGACGGGACCCTGCGACCCTGTGTCGATTTCCGGGGTCTTAACGACATCACGATAAAAAATAAGTATCCTCTCCCGCTGTTGGACTCGGCGTTTGCCCCTTTGCAGTCTGCAAAGGTGTTCACAAAATTAGATCTGCGAAATGCCTGTCACCTGGTGAGGATGAAGGAGGGAGATGAGTGGAAGACGGCGTTTAATACTCCATTAGGTCGTTTTGAGTACTTAGTCATGCCTTTTGGACTCACGAATGCACCCGCTGTGTTTCAGTGTCTTATAAATGATGTGCTCCGGGACATGATAAATGTATTCTGTTTTATGTACTTGGACGACATCTTAATCTTTTCCCGTGATCTACGTGAACATCGCCAACATGTCCGCATGGTGTTGCAGCGCTTGATGGAAAACCGTCTTTACGTCAAGGCTGAGAAGTGTGAGTTCCATGCGGAGTCGGTACAGTTTTTGGGGTTCATTGTGGAGAAGGGCCAGCTTCGGGCCGATCCAGCCAAGATCCAGGCTGTGGTTGATTGGCCAACTCCAACGTCTAGGAAGCAGTTGCAGAGGTTTTTGGGTTTTGCTAATTTTTATAGGTGTTTTATACGTGATTACAGCCTTAAAGTGGGACCTCTGACAAGACTCACTTCCAATAAAATACCATTTGTATGGACCCCTAAGGCAGAAGTGACTTTTGATCATATTAAACAATTGTTTGTGAAGGCTCCTGTGTTACATCATCCTAATCCTGACCTTCCTTTTGTTGTTGAGATGGACGCATCTGATTCAGGGGTGGGGGCGGTCCTGTCCCAGAGGTCGCCGGTCGACCAGAGGCTGCACCCCTGCGCCTTCTTCTCTAGGTGCCTGAGCCCTGCAGAAGCCAATTACGATGTGGGAAATAGAGAGCTGCTGGCCATTGTCCTGGCGCTGCAGGAGTGGAGGCATTGGCTGGAGGGTACGAGGGAACCTTTTCAAGTTTTCACCGACCACAAGAACCTGTCTTACCTCCGGACTGCTAAAAGACTCAACCCCCTTCAAGGACGTTGGGCCCTGTTCCTTACCCGTTTCAATTTCATCATCACTTACCGCCCTGGGTTGAAGAACGGCAAACCTGATGCCTTGTCTAGGCTGCATGGCCCGGCTGCTGTTCAGCCTGTTGTGGAGACCATTCTACCTGGGACCCGGGTGGTGGGAGCGCTTCAGTGGGAGGTTGAGAAGAAGGTGGTGGAGGCGGAGAGGGACGTCCAGGCCCCAGGAGGTGTTCCTGATGGCAAATTGTTTGTTCCGGTCGTTTTACGTCCAGAGGTGTTGAAGTGGGGACACACTTCGAGAGTCGCTTGCCATCCTGGGGTCAGTCGGACACTTTTCCTCATTTCCCAACGGTTCTGGTGGCAGGGACTACGCAGGGACGTTAAAGAATATGTTTCGGCATGCTCAGTGTGTGCCCGTAGCAAGATGTCCCATCGTCCTCCAGCTGGTCTTCTTCGTCCACTGCCCATTCCTTCCCGCCCCTGGTCCCACATCGCCTTGGACTTCATCACAGGCCTTCCGCTGTCCGGAGGGAACTCGGTCATCCTGAGTGTTGTCGACAGATTCTCCAAGATGGCCCATTTCGTTGCTCTGCCGAAGCTGCCGTCCTCCTTTGAGACTGCTAATCTCCTTGTCGACCATGTCTTCCGAGTTCATGGTATTCCTGCTGATCTGGTGTCGGACAGGGGGCCGCAGTTCGTCTCTCGGGTCTGGAGGTTTTTCTGCAAAGCGCTGGGGGCGTCCTCCAGTCGTTCATCCGGTTTCCACCCGCAGACCAACGGCCAGGCTGAGAGGGCGAATCAAGATGTGGAGGCTGCTCTTCGCTGTGTTTGCCATCAGCACCCCTCCTCGTGGTCTTCTCACCTGCCTTGGGTGGAATATGCGCATAACACCCTCGTTTGCTCTGCCACTGGACGGGCGCCATTCATTGACTGCATACGGTTACCAGCCGCCGTTGTTCCCTTCTCAGGAGAGGGAGGTGGTCGTCCCGTCTGTACAGGTCCATCTCCGAAGGGCTCATCGGGTGTGGCGGGATGCAAGGGCGGCCTTGTCCCGTACTGTGGCTTGCAACAGGCAGTTAGCTGATCGTCATCGGATCTCAGCTCCTCCCTACCGTCCTGGTGAGAAGGTCTGGTTGTCCACACGAGATTTGCATTTAGCCGGGGGTTCTAAAAAACTGGGTCCTTGGTATATTGGTCCTTTCGAAATTGACTCTGTTGTTAACCCGGTGGCAGTTAAACTTCGGCTCCCTCCCACCATGAAAGTTCACCCTGTATTCCATGTCTCCTTGCTTAAACCGGTTTCCTCCAGCCCTCTGTTTCCTCCAGCGGTGCCTCCTCCTCCTCCAAGGGTGGTTGATGGTGAGCCAGTGTACACGGTGGGTGAACTATTGGATTCCAGAAGAAGGGGTAGGGGTGTGCAGTATTTGGTCGACTGGGAGGGTTACGGCCCTGAGGAGCGTTCCTGGGTTCCCCGCTCTTGGATTCTAGATCCGTCCCTTCTCCGGGCCTCCCACTCTCTCCACCCGCAGAAGCCGGTTGGTCCGCCAGGGGGCGTCCTTTGAGGGGGGGATACTGTCATGGCCCTGTGTTTCAAGTTGTTTTTCTTTGTGTTGCAGTGTCTGGGTGAGCGAAGGTGGGCGTGGACATCGATGACACACCTGTCATGCATTGCAATCATCAGCCTTTTGAGGGGGCACCGTGACAGTGTGTGGGCGTCGGAATATTCACTCGTTTTTGTCCCGTGTTTGCCGCCGTTCTGACCACTGTCCAAATTTAGGCTCACTCCGATTATACCACACGGACCGTTTGTCGTGTCTCCCTGCGTTATCTGTTTTTGATTCTCTCTTGTTGTAAGTTCCTTTTAGTTTCGCATGTTTCGCCATCACATGCTCGGCCATTCAATTAAAATTGTTCTTACCTCTAACTTGGAGTCTATTCTTTGGGATCTGCCCTTACGGCATTGCCGATCGTGACAACATGAGGTGCTACCTGCGGTCCACGCTTGGCAGCGCGGCAGGGAGATCTCCCAGTCGGAGCCACCTCGTGGTGAGAGGTTGGGGGCTCCCCGGGCTGGGCCAGACCTTCAGCAGGGGGAACAACGAGAGAGTGACAGCAAGCCAAAGGAGCTTTGGCCCTTTATCCGCTTCAGAGAGCTTGTGACCAAATAGAAGGCAGACCGCACCTCTAGAATTGCATTTCATCTTAGTAAAATTTGTGGTTTAAAACCAGTGGAATAACATATTAATTATTGGATTTAAGATAACGAGACCATTGTTCCGCTTTGCATTGCCCCCCCGTAATACATTTGGGGTGCATGTTTAGAGTCTGGCCCTCACGGGGATGCATTATTTGCTTCCATTGAGTTGCATTTCGTGATTGCACTCAGTTAGCCCTTGGTAAATCTGAAATTCTTGGGTAAATGTTGAAAACTGTTTACATATTGTTTAGTAGTGCAATCAAATTAGATGTTTTCCCCATGAGTAATTGTGATTACAACATTGATCAAAATAATCGTGATTATCAATTTGGCAGCCGTGGCCCAATGGTTAATATCATCGCCTGCCACCGTGGGGGACCTAGGTTCAGGACCCCGATTGGACCATCCGCCAACATCTCCCAGACTCACGGCTGTGGTGTCCTTTAGCAAGACACTGATACCCCGAAATGCTCCCCGGGCGCTTCAACTGCTCCAGTGTGTTCAACTAACGTGTATGTGTTCACTGTGATGGGTAAAATGCAGAGAATGAATTTCGTGTGCATGCATGCATGTTCATGACAATAAAAGGTGATTCTTCTTCTTCTAATTGTTTAGTCCTATTGCTTTAAAAGGTGATGAAAACAGATATTTACGTTTGCTATGTTTGCTCTTTTTGGTTATCCTGTATGGCAATTTTATAATCTCTGTGTGGAGTTTGCACATTTTCCCTGTACTTGCATGTTCTAAGGTTTATTGAAGACACTAGAGTGCCCGTCAGTGTGAATAATTGTTTGTGTGTGCCTTGTGATTGGCTGGCGACCAGTCTAGGGTGGGTCGCGCCTCTCATCCAAAATCAGCTGGAATGGGCTCCAGTTACATAGTGATGATAACCAGTAGAAAATGGAAGGATAGATGTGGATTATTCATAAAATATGCTTCCCTAGTCACAGAAAAGTTTGACCTTTGGCCTTTTAATCCATTTGCAAATTGCTATGCTTGCTCAATGCTGCCCGTGGAATACGGTTGGTAGAACCCTTGCGAATCAGGTCCAACTTGATGAATGTGAATCCGATCTCACACAGCGGGAGGTCTAAAACTTAGGGAAGCTGGGCAGCCTTCGCCAACAGTCAGCAAGCCGGAATGTTTCAGACAGGGCTCGTCCACTCCTAACAAAGATGTGCGCGGTAGCAGCGTGGTGTGTATTCTCACGTTCTCTCCCCAGCTATGGTACGTTTCAAATTCAGGTAGGTACTTGTACTTGCCAGGGTTGAGGGACTGTGGTGGTGTAGCACAGGATTGCCAACATGCTTTGCAGTATTTGCCTCCCTTCTGGCAGAACATTTAAATGTTTGACCTCGACAGGTCGCCACAAAAATACCGTGCAGAAACACATCAAATTTCCCAGAGTTGGCAAAGATGGATGTGCATCGCTAAATTCAAATCAAGATGTTAACAGAGCCAGCAACTCATACATTATCAATTGACATGTAATTTGTGCATGTTAGTGTAAATTGGCGTCTTTGAACGACACTATAGGTCTTTAAGTGCCAATACACATCAGCGTTCTTCTAAAACAGTGGTTAAGTATCACATAATAAGACACTTAGCCCTCCAAGTACCACCATCATGATCAACATCAAAATACAATAGTGTAGTGTTAATCAAAAAGAAGACAGAGGTTGAATTCCTAACAAGTTTATTTAATATTATTGTAAGCCACTGTAACATTATGCAGTTTGAACATTAACACCGCACTTAAATATAGGAAGATTAAAAATATACTTAAATAATGATTCAATTAAAATGTGTCTCATAAAAGTTTAATAAAAATAGTACATAAAAGTAAAAAAAAAAAGTTCTTAGTTTAATGCAAATGTTTTGTACTAAAACGTTAAAGGGACACTGGCCAAATTAACATGTATGGCTTGATTGGTGGTAATTAAGTTTAGCTGGGAAATGCACCTAAAAGCTGAAAAAAT